>NW_027195836.1:0-130025 GCF_038502225.1 Cherax quadricarinatus
GGGGTTATGGGTGACATGTCTAGGACTTTAAACTCATAGATTATAGAGGTATGGGTGTCTGTGGGGAACAATCAGGCTCCATTACTAGGGTTGAAAACAGAAGATATAATCAGGATACCTCAGGGATGTGTTTAAAAGACAATATTCAAAATAAAGTTGCTAATAAAGGCAAATCAATTGATCAACAAACAAAGAGAGAAAGTAGATGGCAACGAGTGACTAGCTCCTTTAAGGTTTACTATACAAATAGTAGAAGTCTAAGAAATAAGATAGATGAGCTAAGACTACTTGCAAGTGGAGGTAATATAGATATTATTGCTATAACAGAGACCTGGTTCAACTTGAAAGATAGAGAAATGCCTTCTGAATGCAACATACAGGGTTATAAACTGTTCCACACTGATAAGGTCAACAGGAAGGGTGGTGGAGTGGCGATGTATGTCAGAAATAATTTAAATTGTTGTATTAGACAAGATATAAGATTAAAAACATCGGACAGAGAATCTGTTTGGCTACAGTTTCTCGAGGGTCGTGAAAAGTTAATTTTGGGTGTGATATATAGGCCCCCAAACCTTGACAGAGAGTGCAGTAAGCTGCCACGGGATGAAATTCACAAGGCATCTAGATATGAAAATGTTGTATTAATGGGAGATTTTAACTATAGACAAATTGATTGGAACAATGTGACAGGAAATCTTGAGTCTAGTGACTTTCTTGATACGGTTCAGGAGTGCAATTGGTTTAGTTTGTGACAGAACCAACTAGAGGAAACAACCTGCTTGACTTGGTTCTTTACAACAAAGAATCACTAATTAATAATCTTAAGGTTAATGATGAGCTTGGGGAAAACGATCACAGATCACTTAGTTTCAATATATCATGGAATTACCCAGATAACTGCAATCAAATCTCTGTCCAAGACTTCCGCCTGGCCGATTTCATGGCACTGAGAAATTACCTGGGTGGGCTAAATTGGGATGACCTGACTATGGGTCAGGTTGGTGGTGTTGGTTGCAAATATGACGTTTTTCAGAGCATAATTCTAGCTGCCCAGACAACTTTTGTTCTGGGTAGGGAAATTAGATCTAACAAAAATGATCCCAAATGAATGAACAAGAGATTAAAACATCGCATTGGTCAAAAAAGAGGCATATATAGGCGTATCAAAAGAGGGGATGGGCAGTTAAGAAATTAATATATTCACTTAAAGAGAGAAATAAAAAAAGGAATAATAGCTAAAAGGGATTATGAGGCTAAGGTCGCAAGGGATTCAAAGACTAACCCAAAAGGGTTCTTTCAGGTATACAGAAGTAAGATTAGGGACAAGATAGGCCCACTTAAGAGTAACTCAGGCCAGATCACTGACAGTGATAAGGATATGTGAGAAATTTTCAATACTTACTTCCTTTCAGTTTTTACCCAGGAAGATACTAGTAAAATTCCAGAAATAATAAATTATGTAGAACATGACGATAAAAATCTATGCATGATTGGGGTAACTAGTGGCATAGTCCTCAGACAAATAGAGATATTAAAATCTAACGAATCCCCAGGCCCTGAATTGTTTGCAGGAGTTTTAAAGGAATGTAAAGAGGAACTTAGCAAACCTTTGGCTAATCTTTTTAACATATCACTACAAACTGGCATAGTGCCTGATAAGTGAAAAATGGCAAATGTAATACCTATTTACGAGGCAGGTGACAGGTCCTTGGCTTCGAACTATAGACCAACAAGCCTTACCTCCATAGTGGGAAAATTTATAGAATCAATAATTGCCGAGGCAATTCGTAGCCATCTTTAAAGCATAAATTGAATAATGAATCTAAACACGGTTTTGCAAAGGGGCGTTCCTGTCTTACGAATTTACTAACTTTTTCAGTAAGGTATTTGAGGAGGGACATCATGGTATTGAATATGATATTGTGTATATAGACTTCAGTAAGGCTTTCGATAGAGTTCCTCATCAGAGGCTATTAAGGAAACTCAAGGCACACGGAATAGGAGGAGAAATTTTTTCCTGGGTAGAGGCATGGTTGACAAATAGGCAGCAGAAAGTTTGTATAAATGTGGAGAAATCAGAATTGGGGCACGTCACAAGCGGTGTTCCTCAGGGGTCAGTGTTGAGCACCTTGTTGTTCACAACTTACATGAACGACAAAGATGAGGGAATAAATAGCGATATAAGCAAATCTGCTGATGACACCAAAATAGGCCGTCCATTTCATTCTAATGAGGACAATAGAGCACTCCAGGATGATTTGAATAGACTGATGCAATAGTTGGAGAAGTGGCAGATGCAGTTTAATATAGACCTGAAACCTGAAACCTGAAACCAAGACAACAGTGCATTAGTGTTCGCAATAAAGCTAACAGAATCCTTGGCTTCATATCAAGAAGCACAAATATTAGAAATCCTAAGGTTGTTCTTCAAATCTATATATCCTTGGTTAGGCCTCATTTAGATTATGCTGCACAGTTATGGTCACAATATTGCAAAATGGATATAAATGCTCTGGAAAACATACCAAGGAGGATGACAAAGTTGATCCCATGTATCAGAAATCTTCCCTATGAGGATAGGGAAGGCGTAGAATTATGGGGGATATGACTGACGTATATAAATGGAAAACAGGAATGAATAAAGCGATGTAAATTGTATGCTATGAATATCTAGCCTAAACAAAACTCACAGCAATGGTTTTAAGCTAGAAAAATTCGGATTTAATAAGGATATAGGAAAGGACTGGTTTGGTAATAGAGTTGTGGATGAGTGGAACAAACTCCCGAGTACCGTTAACGAACCTAAGACGTTGTGTAGTTCTAAAAATAGGTTAGATAAATGCATGAGTGGGTGTGGGTGGGTGTGAGTTGGACCTGACTAGCTGGTGCTATTGGATCAGATGCCGTGATCCTTCAGTAAGTGGAGGTGACTTGACTGGTTGGGCCATTCGTCTAAGCCAGGGGTTGACATGGACCTGCCCCACATGGGCCAGTAGTCCTGTTGCCGTGTTCCTTCTTAAGTTCTTATGTTCCACATACACTACACATCAGCTCTTCCACATACACTACACATTAGTTCTTCCACATACACTACACATCAGCTCTTCCACATACACTACACATTAGCTCTTCCACATACACTACACATTAGCTCTTCCACATACACTACACATTAGCTCTTCCACATACACTACACATTAGCTCTTCCACATACACTACACATCAGATCTTCCACATACACTACACATCAGATCTTCCACATACACTACACATTAGCACTTCCACATGCACTACACATTAGCACTTCCACATACACTACACATTAGCTCTTCCACATACACTACACATTAGCTCTTCCACATACACTACACATCAGCTCTTCCACATACACTACACATCAGCTCTTCCACATACACTACACATTAACTCTTCCACATACACTACACATTAGCTCTTCCACATACACTACACATTAGCTCTTCCACATACACTACACATTAGTTCTTCCACATACACTACACATTAGCTCTTCCACATACACTACACATTAGCTCTTCCACATACACTACACATCAGATCTTCCACATACACTACACATTAGTTCTTCCACATACACTATACATTAGCTCTTCCACATACACTACACATTAGCATTCTTCCACATACACTACACATACACTACACATTAGTTCTTCCACATACACTACACATTAGCTCTTCCACATACACTACACATTAACTCTTCCACATACACTACACATTACACTCTTCCACATACACTACACATTAACTCTTCCACATACACTACACATTAACTCTTCCACATACACTACACATTAACTCTTCCACATACACTACACATTAGATCTTCCACATACACTACACATTAACTCTTCCACATACACTACACATTAACTCTTCCACATACACTACACATTAACTCTTCCACATACACTACACATTAGTTCTTCCACATACACTACACATTAACTCTTCCACATACACTACACATTAACTCTTCCACATACACTACACATTAACTCTTCCACATACACTACACATTACTCTTCCACATACACTACACATTAACTCTTCCACATACACTACACATTAGTTCTTAACTCTTCCACATACACTACACATTAACTCTTCCACATACACTACACATTAACTCTTCCACATACACTACACATTAACTCTTCCACATACACTACACATTAACTCTTCCACATACACTACACATTAACTCTTCCACATACACTATACATTAGCTCTTCCACATACACTACACATTAACTCTTCCACATACACTACACATTAGCTCTTCCACATACACTACACATTAGTTCTTCCACATACACTACACATTAACTCTTCCACATACACTACACATTAGCTCTTACACTACACATCAGATCTTCCACACACTACACATTAACTCTTCCACATACACATACTCTTCCACAGATCTTCCACATACACTACACATTAGTTCTTCCACATACACTACACATTAACTCTTCCACATACACTACACATTAGCTCTTCCACATACACTACACTCCACATACACTACACATTAGATCTTCCACATACACTACACATTAACTCTTCCACATACACCACATCCACATACACTACACATTAACTCTTCCACATACACTACACATTAGCTCTTCACACATACACTCTTCCACATACACTATACACACTCTTCCACATACACTACACACTCTTCCACATACACTACACAGCTCTTCCACATACACTACACATTAACTCTTCCACACATACACATTAACTCTTCCACATACACTACACATTAACTCTTCCACATACACTACACATTAGTTCTTCCACATACACTACACATTAGCTCTTCCACATACACTACACATTAACTCTTCATACACTACACATACACTACACATCACACATTAGTTCTTCCACATACACTACACATTAACTCTTCCACATACACTACAGATCTTCCACATTACACTCTTCCACATACACTACACATTAACTCTTCCACATACACTACACATCAGCTCTTCACACATACACATTACACATACACTACATCTTCCACATACACTACACATCAGATCTTCCACATACACTACACATCAGATCTTCCACATACACTACACATACACTACACATTAGCTCTTCCACATACACTACACATTAGCTCTTCCACATACACTACACATCAGATCTTCCACATACACTACACATCAGATCTTCCACATACACTACACTTACACATCAGTTCTTCCACATACACTACACATCAGATCTTCCACATACACTACATACATCAGATCTTCCACATACACTACACATCAGATCTTCCACATACACTACACATCAGATCTTCCACATACACTACACATCAGATCTTCCACATACACTACACATCAGATCTTCCACATACACTACACATCAGATCTTCCACATACACTACACATCAGATCTTCCACATACACTACACATCAGCTCTTCCACATACACTACACATTAGCTCTTCCACATACACTACACATTAGCTCTTCCACATACACTACACATCAGATCTTCCACATACACTACACATCAGCTCTTCCACATACACTACACATCAGCTCTTCCACATACACTACACATCAGCTCTTCCACATACACTACACATTAACTCTTCCACATACACTACACATTAGCTCTTCCACATACACTACACATTAGCTCTTCCACATACACTACACATTAACTCTTCCACATACACTACACATTAGCTCTTCCACATACACTACACATTAGCTCTTCCACATACACTACACATTAGCTCTTCCACATACACTACACATCAGATCTTCCACATACACTACACATTAGTTCTTCCACATACACTACACATTAACTCTTCCACATACACTACACATTAGCTCTTCCACATACACTACACATTAGCTCTTCCACATACACTACACATTAGCTCTTCCACATACACTACACATCAGATCTTCCACATACACTACACATTAGCTCTTCCACATACACTACACATTAACTCTTCCACATACACTACACATTAACTCTTCCACATACACTACACATTAGTTCTTCCACATACACTACACATTAGCTCTTCCACATACACTACACATCAGATCTTCCACATACACTACACATTAGTTCTTCCACATACACTACACATTAGCTCTTCCACATACACTACACATCAGCTCTTCCACATACACTACACATCAGATCTTCCACATACACTACACATCAGATCTTCCACATACACTACACATCAGATCTTCCACATACACTACACATCAGATCTTCCACATACACTACACATCAGATCTTCCACATACACTACACATTAGCTCTTCCACATACACTACACATTAGCTCTTCCACATACACTACACATTAGCTCTTCCACATACACTACACATTAGCTCTTCCACATACACTACACATTAGCTCTTCCACATACACTACACATTAGCTCTTCCACATACACTACACATTAGCTCTTCCACATACACTACACATCAGCTCTTCCACATACACTACACATTAGCTCTTCCACATACACTACACATTAGCTCTTCCACATACACTACACATCAGCTCTTCCACATACACTACACATCAGCTCTTCCACATACACTACACATCAGCTCTTCCACATACACTACACATCAGCTCTTCCACATACACTACACATCAGCTCTTCCACATACACTATACATTAGCTCTTCCACATACACTACACATTAGTTCTTCCACATACACTACACATCAGCTCTTCCACATACACTACACATTAGCTCTTCCACATACACTACACATTAGCTCTTCCACATACACTACACATCAGCTCTTCCACATACACTACACATTAGCTCTTCCACATACACTACACATTAGCTCTTCCACATACACTACACATCAGCTCTTCCACATACACTACACATCAGATCTTCCACATACACTACACATCAGCTCTTCCACATACACTACACTACTCTTCCACATACACTACACATCTTCCACATACACTACACATCAGCTCTTCCACATACACTACACATCAGGTCTTCCACATACACTACACATCAGCTCTTCCACATACACTACACATCACATCTTCCACATACACTACACATCAGATCTTCCACATACACTACACATTAGCTCTTCCACATACACTACACATTAGCTCTTCCACATACACTACACATTAGCTCTTCCACATACACTACACATCAGATCTTCCACATACACTACACATTAGCTCTTCCACATACACTACACATCAGCTCTTCCACATACACTACACATCAGATCTTCCACATACACTACACATCAGATCTTCCACATACACTACACATCAGATCTTCCACATACACTACACATCAGATCTTCCACATACACTACACATTAGCTCTTCCACATACACTACACATTAGCTCTTCCACATACACTACACATCAGATCTTCCACATACACTACACATCAGCTCTTCCACATACACTACACATTAGCTCTTCCACATACACTACACATTAGCTCTTCCACATACACTACACATTAGCTCTTCCACATACACTACACATTAGCTCTTCCACATACACTACACATTAGCTCTTCCACATACACTACACATCAGCTCTTCCACATACACTACACATTAGCTCTTCCACATACACTACACATTAGCTCTTCCACATACACTACACATCAGCTCTTCCACATACACTACACATCAGCTCTTCCCACATACACTACACATCAGATCTTCCACATACACTACACATCAGCTCTTCCACATACACTACACATCAGATCTTCCACATACACTACACATTAGCTCTTCCACATACACTACACATTAGCTCTTCCTGTCATGGTAAATTTCGGGTGAAAATGTACCTATTTACGTCGATGTGTAGCGATTAATTAACATCACTCATCATCACACCACACATTACGCCATTACCCCGGCTTACTCACACCACACATTACACCATTACCCGGCTTACTCACAATACACATTACACCATTACCCCGGCTTACTCACGCCACACATTACACCATTACCCCGGCTTACTCGCAACACACATTACACCATTACCCCGGCTTACTCACAGCACACATTACACCATTACCCCGGCTTACTCACAGCACACATTACACCATGACCCGGGCTTACTAACAGCATATACATTACACCATTACCCCGGCTTACTCACTGCACATACATTACACCATTACCCCGGCTTGCTCACAGTACACATTACACCATTACCCCGGCTTACTCACAGCACATACATTACGCCATTACCCCGGCTTACTCACAGCACACATTACACTATGTCCCCGGTTTACTCACAGCACATACATTACACCATTACCTCGGCTTACTCACACAACACATTACACCATTACACCGGCTTACTCACAACACACATTAAACCATTACCCCGGCTTACTCACAGCACACATTACATCATTACTCCAGCTTACTCACAGTACTTACATTACGCCATTACCCCGGCTTACTCACAGCACTGATTACACTATGACCCCGGCTTACTCACAGAACATACATTACGCCATTTCCCCGGCTTACTCACAGCACTGATTACACTATGACCCCGGCTTACTCACAGAACATACATTACACCATTACCCCGGCTTACTCACAGCACACATTACACCATTACCCGGGCTTACTCACAGTACATACATTACGCCATTACCCCGGCTTACTCACAGCACACATTACACTATGACCCCGGCTTACTCACAGCACATACATTACGCCATTACCCCGGCTTACTCACAGCACACATTACACCATTACCCCGGCTTACTCACACCACACATTACACCATTACCCCGGCTTACTCACACCACACATTACACCATTACCCCGGCTTACTCACACCACACATTACACCATTACCCCGGCTTACTCACAGCACACATTACACCATTACTCCGGCTTACTCACAATACATACATTACGCCATTACCCAGGCTTACTCACAGCACTGATTACACTATGACCCCGGCTTACTCACAGCACATACTTTACACCACTACCCCGGCTTACTCACAGGACACATTACACCATTACAAGGCTTACTCACAGCACATACATTACACCATTACCTCGGCTTACTCACACAACACATTACACCATTACTCCGGCTTACTCACAACACACATTACACCATTACTCTGGCTTACTCACAACACACATTACACCATTACCCCGGCTTACTCACAACACACATTACACCATTACTCTGGCTTACTCACAGCACACATTACACCATTACTCCGGCTTACTCACAATACATACATTACGCCATTACCCCGGCTTACTCACAGCACTGATTACACTATGACCCCGGCTTACTCACAGCACATACATTACACCATTACCCCGGCTTACTCACAGCACACATTACACCATTACCCCGGCTTACTCACAGTACATAAATTACACCATTACCCAGGCTTAATCACAGCACACATTACACCATGACCCCGGCTTACTCACAGCACATACTTTGCACCACTACCCCGGCTTACTCACAGCACACATTACACCATTACCCCGGCTTACTCACTGTACATACATTACGCCATTACCCCGGCTTACTCACAGCACACATTACGCCATTACCCCGGCTTACTCACAGCACATACATTACACCATTACCCCGGCTTACTCCCAGCACACATTACACCATTACACCGGCTTACTCACAGCACATACATTACGCTATTACCCCGGCTTACTCACAGCACACATTACACCATTATCTCGACTTACTCACCCAACACATTACACCATTACCCCGGTTTACTCACAACACACATTACACCATTACCCCGGCTTACTCACAGCACACATTACACCATTACTCCGGCTTACTCACAATACATACATTATGCCATTACCCCGGCTTACTCACAGCACTGATTACACTATGACCCCGGCTTACTCACAGCACATACATTACACCATTACCCAGGCTTACTCTCAGCACACATTACACCATTACCCCTGCTTACTCACAGTACATACATTACACCATTACCCAGGCTTTCTCACAGCACACATTACACCATGACCCCGGCTTGCTCACAGCACATACTTTACACCACTACCCCGGCTTACTCACAGCACACATTACACCATTACAAGGCTTACTCACAGCACATACATTACACCATTACCTCGGCTTACTCACACAACACATTACACCATTACCCCGGCTTACTCACAGCACACATTACACCATTACACCGGCTTACTCACAGCACATACATTACGCTATTACCCCGGCTTACTCACAGCACACATTACACCATTACTCCGGCTTACTCACAATACATACATTACGCCATTACCCCGGCTTACTCACAGCACTGATTACACTATGACCTCGGCTTACTCACAGCACATTCATTGCACCATTGCCCCGGCTTACTCTCAGCACACATTACACCATTACCCCGGCTTACTCACAGCACATACATTACGCCATTACCCCGGCTTACTCACAGCACACATTACACCATTACCCCGGCTTACTCACAGCACATACATTACACCATTACCCCGGCTTACTCACAGCACACATTACACCATTACCCGGCTTACTCACAGCACATACATTACACCATTACCCCGGCTTACTCACAGCACATACATTACACCATTACCCCGGCTTACTCACAGCACACATTACACCATTACCCCGGCTTACTCACAGTACATACATTACGCCATTACCCCGGCTTACTCACAGCACACATTACACCATTACACCGGCTTACTCACAGCACATACATTTCGCTATTACCCCGGCTTACTCACAGCACACATTACACCATTACTCCGGCTTACTCACAAAACATACATTACGCCATTACCCCGGCTTACTCACAGCACTGATTACACCATTACCCCGGCTAACTCTCAGCACACATTACACCATTACCCCGGCTTACTCACAGTACATACATTACACCATTACCCAGGCTTACTCACAGCACACATTACACCATGACCCCGGCTTACTCACAGCACACATTACACCACTACCCCGGCTTACTCACAGGACACATTACACAATTACAAGGCTTAGTCACAGCACATACATTACACCATTACCTCGGCTTACTCACACAACACATTACACCATTACCCCGGCTTACTCACAGCACACATTACACCATTACACCGGCTTACTCACAGCACATACATTACGCTATTACCCCGGCTTACTCACAGCACACATTACACCATGACCCCGGCTTACTCACAGCACATACTTTACACCATTACCCCGGCTTACTCACAGCACACATTACACCATTACGAGGCTTACTCACATCACATACATTACACTATTACCCCTGCTTACTCACAGCACACATTACACCATTACGAGGCTTACTCACATCACATACATTACACTATTACCCCTGCTTACTCACAGCACACATTACACCATTACGAGGCTTACTCACATCACATACATTACACTATTACCCCGGCTTACTCACAGCACACATTACACCATGACCCCGGCTTACTCACAGCACACATTACACCATGACCCCGGCTTACTCATAGCACATTCATTACACCATTTTCTCGGCTTATTCACACAACACATTACACCATTACCCCGGCTTACTCACAACACACATGACACTATTACTACGGCTTACTCACAGTACATACATTCCGCTATTACCCCGGCTTACTCACAGCACACATTACACTATGACCCCGGCTTTATCACAGCACATACATTACACCATTACCCCGGCTTACTCACACCACACATTACACCATTACCCCGGCTTTCTCACAACACACATTACACCAGTACCCTGGCTTACTTACAACACACATTACACCATTACCCCAGCTTATTCACAGTAAGTACATTACGCATTACCCCGGCTTACTCTCAGCACACATTACACCATGACCTCGGCTTACTCAGAGCACTTACATTACACCATTACCCCGACTTACTCACAACACAGATTACACCATTACCCAGGCTTACTCACAGCATATGCATTACACCATTACCATGGCTTACTCACATCATACACATTACGCTATTACCCAGGCTTACTCAAAACACATATTACGTCATTACCACGGCTTACTAAGAACACACAGATTACAACATTACCCCGGTTTACTCGCAACACACACATTTCTCCATTACCACGGCTTAGTCATAACACACACATTACGCCATTACCTCGGCTTTCTCAGAGCACACACATTACGCCATTTCCATGGCTTTCTCACAACACACACATTGTTGAGAAATGGCTTACCAGCTAAGTTTATAGTTCAAAAATAGGGAACACTTAGCTGATAAAAGACTGCAAATCGTCTACACAGCCGCCCCTGCAGATGAGGTCTTGAATATTTGTCATGATCATCTCTCAACGGGCTGTAATAGATTATATTATGTTAATAATAAACTGCCCCTAGAGGGTGTTATGCCAGCATATTTCATTCACTGATGGCTGACATACGTACTTGTGTGGAATCAAAAGTACGCACCTCACTTCCGACTAAAGGTTGACTGCAAACTCCTTGCGACTCAAGAACTGCACAGTCCCCCATACTACAAGAAATTCGTAACCTACCTTGCTCTTGTAGTGTGAGCTATGGTGTTCTTCACACCTTCGACAGGTATCGGTGACTTGATAGAAGCTGAAGTGGCCTTGGATGTCCACGTCTTCCATAGTCTAGGAATACGCACACTGGTACACTATGTTCCACAAGATTTGTCTTTATTGTTCACAATCTTATCACTGAAGAAGCTGATCACACTTCTCTTAAGTGTTTATTGTGTTTTGTGAGACATGTGGAAAATACTGTATATATTTTCCAGAAATACAGTAGTTATATGTAAATAGATGGCCATACTGTATTTAATAATATTTATGTCATAGATAATGGGAAATTGAGCCTGCGTCTGTGCAGGACACTCGCCATTGTTGTTTGAATGGAGTAAGACGTTATTTAATAATGTGAAGAATTTTCGTGCTCTAGAGATAAAATTGGGTTGACACCTCTCAAATAGGAGGTGAAACTGTTTATGTGCATTCCTGCATAACTTGAGATATCAGGCGACTGGACAAGACAGCTCCAGGAACCTCAGATAAGCTATTTAGATTTATGTTATAATTCTGGCCAGTATTTTCATAAATTTAGTTAGTGATGTGTTCTGAGTATGATACACCTTAATCTCCAGTCAAATTGGTGAGTGATATTAAGATATTCTCTTTCTGTTATGTATATGTGTATATATATATAATCATTTATTATTTTAATATACAGTCCATAAATTTATATATTTACCAGCATTCTTGGTGATACATATTTCATTTGTAATTAATAGGTCCAGAGCAACTTGTGGATATGACAGTGGTAGGTATCGAAGGGGGACATTTTTTGCGACCTAGGTGTCCCAAATTCCTCCTTATCTAACTGATAAATAAAAATTATCTTTGTTCATTTACTGTTATGTACATAAGGACACATTCAGATAAATGTAATTTTCCACATTTAATTTGCCAGTTGGTCCTTCTTGAACCGGAGGTAATTAGTGAAGTCATTAATTAGTTAATTACTTAATAATTATATGTGAAATGACAGAAGGAAATGGATGTTATTTTCACAAATTTACTTAATGTGTAGTGGATTATAATTATTACAATATTAATTTTGATAAGCTAAGCTCAAGGGTGGCTAAAGATTTTATTAATGTGTATAAGTGTATGGGTAATTGATAAGCCAAGTGTAGCTAATTATATTAATATGTATAATATTAATTTTGCAAATCCAAAGTGGCTAGGATTTATATTAATGTATTTGTACAATATTTATTTGATAAGACAATTCTGGCCAAGATTTATATCAGTGTATGTGTAATTGTAAGCCAAGTGTAGCTATTTATATTAATGTGTATAATATTAATTTTGCTATGCCAAATTCTGGCAAGGATTTAATAATTTGTATAATATGAATTTTGATGAGCCAAGTTTGTATTAATGTATATTTAAAATTTACATTACAATTTTCTTACATGCAATTGCAAAGCTCAAGTGTAGCTAGGATTTATTCAAAGGTAAGTTGTACTATTTACCTTTATAAAGTGCATAATTTAGTACATAATCAGTGTTATTAATTAAGTTGAATTTAATACATTGCATCATGGCTGAAAATGAGGAAATTAATATAGAAGACAAACATATGGAATATAGAGCAAAGAAAGCATCACTGCAAGCTAGAAAAGTTCATGTAACAAAGGCATATAATAAATGTTTGGAATTAATGAATCACTAAACTGTGAATACTGATGACTTAAAATTGTATTTAGATGCTTTGGGGAAGAGATATGATTCATACAAATTATATTACAACAAATATGAAGGAGATTTATTAGTAAACTGTGGAGATGAGACTGAAGTAGATCTTATGATTAATCAGTATTTTAATATTTTGAATTAGAGGAAAAGATTCTTTCTTGTAAAAGTCATGTTTTGAATAAATTAAAATGTGTAAACCAGGCAGTTAATCAGTCTGCTCCAACAAATAAGATGTCTTTGCCAAAACTCCCAGAATTATGTTTACCTGTGTTTAATCCTGGAGAAAACTGGGAGGAATTTTGGTCAATTTTTAAAGCAGCTGTGCATGACAGGAGTGACCTAGCTTGTGTAACTAAATTATTTTACCTAAAAGGACAGGTAAGAGGAGATGCTCACATACTCATACAAGCATTTCCCAATGTAGATGACTCTTACAAGGAAGCAGTTGACTTGTTGAAGGTCACTTTTGGTAATATAGAACAAAGTAGGTTGGATCTAGTGAATATCATTGTTAATTTAAAATCTCCAGATCACACTTACAAAAGTTTACAGCAGTTTAGAGTTAAACTGGAGAGCACTCTCAAAACTTTAAGTAATAAATATAATCTGAAGGATTCAGACTGGTTATTGAGTGCCATGGTACAGAATAAATTAAGCTATAAAACATTTGAATGACTCTCGAATAAACATCACAAGGGTTATTTTGGTCTGGAGGAAATAAGACTAGGTCTACAAGAATTAATTGTTCAGTTGCAGACCAGCCAACCAACTCATTTTAAAGATGCAACACATAATAACTCTGAGGTATCTGTCAAGTTTCACAAAGGGAAAAATTATCCCAATGTTAATAATCAAAATTCATTCCCTAAAAAGAGTTGCATAGGTACATATCAAGTAGCAGGAATCAGAAATAATGATTCTCCACAAGTTAAGAAGAATAAGTACCCTCCTAAGAGTAGCCCAGTTAATAAGAAACCAGGCAAAGAAAAGAGAAATTGTCTTTTCTTCAAGGGTACTCATTTTTCTAAGAACTGCAATGCATACAATTCATGGAATGATAAAGTTGAAAGATTGGAGGAACTTGACAGATGTATCAGGTGTTTAGGTAATCACAATGTAAAGGATTGTTATGCCAAATTAAACAACTGTTATCAATGTCACAAAGGAAGACACCATATAGTCATGTGTAAGGGTCTATATGATAATGTTGATAATAATGATAATGTTGACAATCCTGACACAACAGTGGCTAATGTAAAAATTGCTACTAATGTTAATAATGATGGTTTTGCTGAAGTAGCCTTACCTGTGTTACAGGTAAAAATTGATGATAAAAGGCATAAATAAAAAAATGTAACTGCATTATTAGACCAAGGATCCCAACATGCTTTCATTAAACGTAAATGTCTTGATGGTATGAAAGTACAAATGGGAGATCCCACAACTTTAAAATTATCTGGTTTTCTCTCGGATAAAACAGCTCAATTGTATGACACTGTTTATGTAACTGTCAGGTTGGGCAATGAGAAAAAACGTGTTAATGCAGTAATTGTAGATAGACTTCCAGATAAAATATCTACAGTAGGGCTTAGTAAAGCTACAGAAAGACTCACATAATGTAAATTTAGCACCTTCTGGTGTAAGTGATGATTCTGTAGGCCCCATAAATATTTTGATAGGTAGTGACTATTATGCCTCCTTTGTAAAGGGTATGGTAAAGAAATGTGGTGTCACCCTTTTAAAGACTGCAGGAGGCCATGTAATGTATGGTAGGATTCCTCGTAATAATAATACATGACTAGAGGAAACTACAATTACCATAACTGTGTGTCTTACTCATGAAATCGTACCCCAGTATAATTCTTCCATAGAGGATGGTGTTGAGCCAGTGCATAAATTGTGGGAATTAGACAGCATTGGAATAAATGTAAATGAAGAAAGTCCAGATGATTCTTTTACTCAGGATCAATACCTGAGAGATGTAAAATTTGAATCTGGACAATACTGGGTACGACTTCCGTGGAGACTGAACCATCCAGAATTGCCCACTAATTACAGAATGGCATATGGACAGTTAAAGGCTCAGCTCCGCGAACTGAGTAAGACACCAGAAATGTTAACTGCCTATAATGATATAATTGCTGAACAATTAATAAATTTATAGAAGAGGTACCTCCTGAGCAAGCCAAAATTTATGGTCACTATTTGCCACATCACGGAGTGAAGAAGGATTCTAAGACCACTCCTCTGAGAATTGTGTTTAATTGTAGTGCCAGGAGTAACAAAAATGTACCTAGTTTAAATGACTGTTTGATGACAGGTCCGTCGTTGATGGAAAAATTAGAAGATATCTTATTAAATTTCAGAGTGAAGCACTATGCCTTTATGGCTGACATAAGTGAAGCTTTCCTAAGAATGGATTTACAAGAGACTGACCGGGATTGTGCCCGCTTCTTATGGCCTGAGAATCCTAGTGACCCACTAAGCCGTCGGAAAACCTTTCGCTTTAGGAGCGTATTATTTGGTGCTACATCCAGTCCGTTCCTACTTCAAGCGACGATAAATGCACACCTTAAATGTATGGAAAGTCCATTGAGTAAAGTAATGAACAAACAATTTTATGTGGACAATTTCCTGGGTGTGACGTCAACTGAAGAGGAACTGTTAATTACTTATGGAGATGCTGATAAAATAATGCAAAGTGCAAATATGCCTCTGAGGGAATGGAATAGTAATTCGTCCAAATTAAAGGACAAAATAAGTAAAGATTTCCCTGGAGATGAAGTGCAAAAATGTAGTAATGTATTGGGTTTAACTTGGGATACTGAGAGAGATTTGTTAATGTTAAAACCTAATAATTACAGTATGCTCAATAAATTAACTAAGAGAGTTTTTTGCTTGCTGAAGTTTCCAAATGTTTTGATCCACTAGGTTTAGTGTCACCCCTTACTATAAGAGGGAAATTATTAATTCAGGAAACATGGAAACTTAAATGTGCATGGGATGAAATTCTACCTGAGGAATTCATTAACAGGTGGGATGAATTAATTGGTGATTATGAGAAAATTCCAATGTTGGAGTTCCCACGCCAGGTGGCCAATCCAAATGGGAAAAATGTACTCCACATTTTTTGTGATGCTTCAAAATTGGCATATGGAGCAGTTGCTTACCTTCAATGTAATAGTGTTATTTCTCTTGTAATGTCTAAGGCTAAAGTGTCTCCAATTAAATGACGTACCTTACCTCAGTTGGAATTAACAGCCATTTATGTAGGTGTCAAATTAGCTAATTATATAAGAAATAAGTTGCATGAGATAAATATAAGCAACACTGTAATTTGGTCTGATAATGAGGTATCCTTACAATGGATTCATAATGGAAACAGTAAAATTGTGTACGTACAAAACAGAGTCGCTGAAATTAATCAGATGCAAGAGAAGTATAATAGTTTGGGTCAGCATATGTTAACATTTAATCGCATACCTGGTGAGGAGAATCCAGCTGATTTCTTGTCTCGAGGTTTACCTTATGCTAAATTTGTTAATACTGTATCATGGTTTAAAGGACCGAGCTGGTTGGTAAATAAAGCTAATTGGCCTGTACAAAAGGTGTATATGTGACCACCGCTCCAATAGTTTGTCCTTCCTTAGCCATTGATACAAATAGGTATTCTTCTTTACCCAGACTAATCAGTGTAACTAAGTTGGTGTTTAAATTTCTAAACAAGATGAATATCTCATATAAGTTTTCACATCCTCTTGAATATTGGATAAAGAGGGTACAGGAGGAAATCTATGGAAATGAGATTAAATTGATGATGGAAAGAAAAATTGTGAAAGGTTCCATAATAGAGAAACTGGGGCTGTATTTAGAGAACAATGTAATTAGGTGCAGAGGTAGGTTACAAAATGCTGAATTGGATGATTATGCTAAACACCCTATCTTACTGCCCAAAACTCATCATCTAACAAATTTAATTGTTCTAAATGCCCTTAAAAATGTAATGCATGGTGGGGTACAAGATACCTTAAATTGTATTAGGGAAACTTTCTGGATTCCACAAGGACGGCAAAGTGTAAAAAAGGTGTTAAATCTTGTGTAATATGTCGCCGTGTGGATGCCAGATCCTATATGTACCCAGGTCCTCCACCATTGCCAAAGGAGCATGTCAATTAGTGAAACCATTTGATGTAACAGGTGTAGACTATAGTGGTCCAATAATTTTAACAGGTACTTCAGATGGTGTCCCACTGAAGTGTATGTTTGTTTGTTCACCTGTACTGCTACTAGGGCAGTTCATTTAGAAGTGGCACAGAACTTGTCTGCAGAACAGTTTATACAGCTGTTTCGAAAATTTGCAGCTAGGAGATCCTGTCCGAGGTTGATGATTTCGGATAATGCCACAAATTTTGTAGCAGGTGCTCAACATTTAAGAGTTACATAATAGTAACGATGTTCAATCTCTGTTAACCCAGCGAGGGTGTACCTGGAAATTTATTACTCCTAGAGCCCCTTGGCAGGGGGGCTGTACGAAAGATTTATAGGCACAGTGAAGCTGTCTCCGTAAAGTACTACACTGGAAGAAAATTAATTTGGAAGAATTCGGTGCAGTGTTAGTGGAGGCAGAAAATTGTATAAATAATAGTCCTCTCTCGTACATGAGTGATACACCTGATGCAGATGTATTAACATCTTCTCACCTAATATGTGGAAGGAAATTGGAAGCTGCCCCTGTCTATAGAGATAATCTGGAAGAAAGTGATGAAGATTACAATGATGTAGCAGTGTTGTGTGATAAATTTAAAATGTTAAATGAAGTAATTGATCATTGGTGTAATGTGTGGCATAAGGAGTATCTTCTTACACTACGTGAACACTTTTATGGTGCGACAGAGGCAGTAAATCGACAGAACATTCAACCAGGTAACATTGCGCTGATTGATAGTGAACAACATTGAACATTGTGGCCTCTGGGCAAAGTATTGACATTGTACCCAGATACACAAGGTGTTGTCAGGAATGCCAAAGTGTTGTGTCGTGGCCAGGAAAGTTTACGCACAATTAATAAATTGATTCCCTTGGAATTAGGTGTTCAATCAAATGTAAATGAAAATCTGAGGGAAAATGACACGAGTGATATGGAAGATAATGCTGACCAAGTGATGCCGGAAGATGAAATCGTAGTAAGACCTACTAGGAGAACAGCCACTCAAGCCAGAACTGGCTGGAATCATCTCCTAAAGGAAGGAGTAATTTGAGTCATTTAGCAACGAACTCCGGCCGGCCGCAGAGTGGAAAATAGAGTATATATTTTCCAGAAATACAGTAGTTATATGGCCATACTGTATTTAATAATATTTATGTGATAAAAAATGGGAAATTGAGCGTGTGTCTGTGCAGAAGGACACTCACTATTGTTGTTTGAATGGAGTAAGACGTTATTTAATAATGTGAAGAATTTTCGTGCTCTAGAGATAAAATTGGGTTGACACCTCTCAAATAGGCGGTGAAATTGTTGGATGTGCATTCCTGCATAACTTGAGATATCAGGCGACTGGACAAGACAGCTCCAGGAACCTAAGATAAACTATTTAGATTTATGTCATAATTCTGGCTAGTATTTTCATAAATTTAGTTAGTGAGGTTTTCTGAGTATGATATACCTTAATCTCCAGTCAAATTGGTGAGTGATATTAAGATATTCTCTTTCTGTTATGTATATGTGTATATATATAATCATTTATTATTTTTAATATACAGTCCATAAATTTATATATTTACCAGCATTCATGGTGATACATATTTCATTTGTAATTAATAGGTCCAGAGCAATTTGTGGATATGACAGTGGTAGGTATCGAAGGGGGACATTTTTTTGCAACCTAGGTGTCCCAAATTCCTACTTATCTAACTGATAAATAATAATTATCTTTGCTCATTTATTGTTATGTACATGATACATTCAGATAAATGTAATTTTCCACAAGACACTTTGTTCACACTAACGCACGGATCAGTGTTCTTTGTTGGTTATCCTGGCATCAGTGTGACTCTCAGTAGAGTCAAAAGTAATCTGAAGTCGCCACAGCCTCCTACACCGTCACTGCCCCTAGCACGTAAAGGAAAAGCTGACCTAGTACTTTTGCTTCCTTGCCACTTCCTCCATGAAGCAAAGCAGACTGCTTGATTCTTGCTGTCTTAAGCATAGACAATTGTCTTAGCAGACAATTGTCTGCTAAGACACGTAAGGCTATTTGATAATTGCCTTTAACCACCGGAAATGACTTAATCAGTTCATAGGGTTCTCCCTTCACAAGACATTTAAGATAACTGAACTTAGCAATCTTATCTATGTCAGTTCGTGAATTTACTATGGATTGAAAACCACTAATGAATTCTTCGTAATTATGACCTTAGAAAATAGGTAATGACAAGGTAGGTAAGCTTGGTAATAGTACACTTGTTGTTGTTACAGATGTAACAGGTGTTTGACCACTAGTTACAGTAGGTCTCTGTGACAGAGGTTTACAGCAGATAGCCTGTACTCCTGTCCACCTTAATTGTTGATTACTAAAAGTATCCAAAACATATTTAATTTCATCCTCAGATGGATCTGATTCAAGAAATTCCTTTTCATAATCTGTATAGTCTGAATTAATTAGTTTCAGACGTTGTGTAAGTAATTCAAATTTTACCTCAAGATCATCAAAATTTGTTTGCATCTTGAGTTAATCCTATACAGACTGAAATTAGATTTTCTAATTATGTAATCTTACTCTGTAAAGACTGAAACTGAGTTTTCAAACAAGCCATTTTAGTGGTATATTGAAAATTCTAGCACCACACTTAAAGTGTTTAAAAAACACTGTACTGCTATAAACAGCTGAGTTTTCATGCTTAAGTCAGCAATAATCGAGTCAGACACTACTGACCCACTAAGCTTAACCTCAGGGTCAATGACCATGAAGGGTACACAGTACATGTGGCTGGTGTTTATGGCTTGTTTGCTGTGTCAGACTGACCACGATGATTAATCGTAAATAACGATGTTATACACTTCATTCACTATACACTATAAATGTCATTGTATAACTGTAAATCACACGTGAATATTACTTACCCATATATAAATGTCACTGTTAATATATATATATATGAAAGCTTACATTTATATATATAGTTCCTTTAATATAACAGTTATATCCATAAGAAACTTAAACACAATCTTGTTTCTTAATCTCTGTCTATAAACATTATAAACACTATGTGTATATACACTCAAACAAACTGAACATCAGTTGGGTTGCTGCTGTTGTCAGCATTTCTCGAGCTGGAGCAGTAGATGCCGGATGCCATCCCCTGTTTTCTTGTTGGGTGAGTCACTCAGCTCCTGTTTTCTTTGGGTGAATGCTGGGTGAGCGCCCGTTTTCTTTTGGCTGCCCATTCTCTGTGATTGAGTCTGGAGGGACTCATTTACACTGATTATATTGTAAAACACTAGTTTTACAGTTTTTTTTCGAAGGACCTTGGTTCGTAGGTTATTTGTACACTGTAGTACAACATATTTGGACCACAGTGTGGCATTTATCTGGTTCGAGCATGACCAAAATGTTGAGAAATGGCTTACCAGCTAAGCTTATAGTTTAAATATAGGGAATGCTTAGCTGATAAAAGACTGCAAATCGTCTACACAGCCGCCCCTGCAGACGAGTTCTTGAATTGTCGTCATGATCATCTCTCAACAGGCTCTAATAGATCATATTATGTTAAAAATAAATTACCCCTAGGGGGTGTTATGTCAGCATATTTCATTCGCTGATGACTGACATACGTACTTGTGTGGACTCAAAAGTCTGTACCTCACTGCTGACTATAGGTTGATTACAAACTCCTTGCAACTCAAGACTTGCTAAGTCCCCCGTACTACAAGAAATTCACAACCCACCTTGCTCTTGTAGCGTGAGCTATGGTGTTCTTCACACCTTCGACAGGTATCGGTGACTTGATAGAAGCTGAAGTGTCCTTGGATGTCCACGTCTTCCATAGTCTAGGAATACGCACACTGGTACACTATGTTCCACAAGATTTGTCTTTACTGTTCACAATCTTATCACTGAAGAAGCTGATCACACTTCTTTTAAGTGTTTATTGTGTGTTGTGAGACACTTTGTTCACATTAACACACGGATCAGTGTTCTTTGTTGGTTATCCTGGCATCAGTGTGACTCTCAGTAGAGTCAAAAGTAATCTGAAGATGCCTCAGCCTCTTACACCATCACTGCTCCCAGCACATGAAGGAAAAGCTGACCTAGTACTTTTGCTTCCTTGCCACTTCTTCCATGAAGCAAAGCAGAATGCTTGATTCTTGCTGTCTTAAGCATAGACAACAATGTACACTATCTTTACCATGGTAATAAAGTGGTAGCAGGATTTTCCTTAATTGTCCTAAGGTAAGAGATGGACTGTCTTTTATTAAACTATACCTTGCAACACTGGACTGCAAGGAGCATTGAGCTACGTCACATACTCGTACTGCATCTGGGATCAATTACTCACTGTAGCAGTAAACAAGATGCTTGCCCCTTCTGAGAGGGCTGGGCCCTTCAGGGCTGAAAGGGGCTGAAGGGGGCTGATACCCCCCTCCTGGAGAAAATTTCTCCACACACATTACACCATTAGTCAGGCTTACTCACAGCACATGCATTACACCATTACCCCAGCTTACTCTAGGCTGGAATTTTGGTGAACACTAACAGCAACTTTCAAGGCAGGTGAAATTGCTGACCTAGAAAATGTACAGAGAACCTTCACGGCGCGCATAACGGAGATAAAACACCTCAATTACTGGGAGCGCTTGAGGTTCCTAAACCTGTATTCCCTGGAACGCAGGAGGGAGAGATACATGATTATATACACCTGGAAAATACTAGAGGGACTAGTACGGAACTTGCACACGAAAATCACTCACTACGAAAGCAAAAGACTTGGCAGACGATGCAACATCCCCCTAATGAAAAGCAGGGGCGCCACTAGCACGATAAGAGACAAAACAATAAGTGTCAGGGGCCCAAGACTGTTCAACTGCCTCCCAGCATACATAAGGGGTATTACCAATAGACCCCTGGCTGGCTTCAAGAAGGCACTCGACAGGCCCTTAAAGTCAGTACATGACCAGCCGGGCTGTGGTTCGTACGTCACTTTGCGTGTGGCCAGCAGTAACAGTCTTGATGATCAGGCCCTGATTCACCATGAGGCCTGGTCACAGACCGGGCCGTGGGGGCGTTGACCCCTGGAACTCTCTCCAGGTAAACACACTCACATTACATCATTACCCCGGCTTACTCACATCACACACATTACGACATTACCCCGGCTTACTCACAGCACACACATTACGACATTACCCCGGCTTACTCACATCACACACATTACGACATTACCCCGGCTTACTCACAGCACACACATTACGACATTACCCCGGATTACTCACAGCACACACATTGCGACATTACCCCAGCTTACTCACAGCACACACATTACCCCGGCTTACTCACAGCACACACATTACGACATTACCCCGGATTACTCACAGCACACATATTACGACATTACTCCGGCTTACTCACAGGACACACATTACGACATTACCCCGGCTTACTCACAGCACACACATTGCGACATTACCCCGGTATTACATCCTAGGATTTCAAAGGGCCTGTTATCCCAGGTGTAATGGGAGCAAATAAACACAGCAGAAAAAGTTTAGACTTATATTATCCTTCACCAATTATAACAGCAATATGTACACTATGTACAGTGATAAATATAGTGCACTCCACGGTAAGCAAGGCAGAAATAGAAGCCACAAGATAGCAGACCGTGCTTCAACCAGCTCTAGAGTGGGAATGACAAGGGCAGACAGGAGAGCGGTATCCACATAACCTCTGAGATTGTCAATCCCACCTTCTTATTGGCTAGAACCTGGTCACTAGTTGAACGATGGGGCCCCATCATCAACTCTTAGCAACCTGGTTCGCTGGTTGGGGGAGATAGCCTGTAAATGAGGGTGTGTCCATGCGCCGAATAAAGGTTACGTACTCTTTGCATGCCACACCCCCACCCCCGAGAAGGCTCAGGATTAGGCTGCCACCTCCCAGTGGTAACCGTGCCGCCATGGCACAAAATAATGGGACCGCCTATCCTCTCCACCATCCAACTCTTAGATAGAGCTCAGCTTTCCTAGTGACCAAAAGCCAAACCCTAAACTCAGAGTGGGACAGCAGTCAGATAGGCCAACATAGGTCCAAGATACAAGCGGACGGTAGCCCGTATCCCCTCACTAAAAAAAAACCCCCACATCAGGGGATAAAAAAAAAGAGCTTGAAAGGGGGGTTACCACAAATACATCCTAACCTAAATAAAATATTAAACTAGACTCTTGACAAAGAGTCTGCCAACACATTTTCTTTGCCGGCAATATATTTAATAAAAATATTGTAGGGCTGCAGCCTGAGAGTCCAACGCATAAGCCTTGTGTTGTGATTCTTCATGGCTTGGAGATAGACTAACGGGTTGTGATCACTGTAGACTGTGACCACCTGCGATGTCTGGCCCACATAAACATCGAAATGTTCCAAAGCCAGTACCAGCGCGAGGGCTTCTTTTTCAATGGTAGAGTAAGCTCTCTGATGTGGCTGGAACTTAGCTGAAAAGTATGCGATTGGCTGCAGCTCCTTGTTCCCGATTTGTAATAGTACCGCCCCAACCCCAGACTCACAAGCATCAACCTGTAATGAAAAAGGTTTGGAGAAGTCTGGAGACAGGAGAATGGGTGCAGAGCACAATAATCTTTTTGCTTTATTAAAAGCAGTGTTACAATCTGACGTCCAATTAAAGGGAACTTTATGACTGGTAAGAGAGGTAAGAGGGGCTACAATATCTGAGAAATTCTTACAGAATCTTCTGTAAAATCCTATCATGCCTAGGAAACGTTGAAGAGATTTCCTATCATGAGGAACTGGATAATCTTTAATCGAAAGAACTTTGGCAAGTTTAGGTGCAACTTTACCACTACCTACTTCATGGCCTAGAAAAGTGACAGTGGCCTGGCCAAAGGAAGATTTAGACAAATTAACTGTTAATTGGGAATTCTTAAAGGTCTCAAACAGAGCTTTAAGTCTAAGTAGGTGTTGATCCCAAGTATCAGACACCACAACAATATCATCTAGGTATGCTGCCGTGCCTTCAAGTCCTTTAATAGCCTGATGGATGAGTTTCTGGAATGAAGAGGGGGAATTTTTCATTCCGAAGGGGGTAACTGTATACTGATAATGACCTCCTGGAATCACGAAGGCAGAGATTTCCTTCGCCTTATCTGTCAAAGGTACCTGATAGTAACCTTTAAGGAGATCTAATTTGGACACAAAAGTAGCCTTACCCACAAAGTCAATTACGTCATCCAGACGAGGAAGAGGGTAAGCATCTGTAATTGTGACCTCGTTCACTTTACGGTAGTCTGTGCACATACGAAACCCTCCATCAGCCTTCTTTACTAGGATGCACGGTGAAGCCCATGGACTAGATGACTCCTCCACTAAACCATGTTCTAACAAGAAGTCTACTTCCTGCTGAAGTAGCCTTTGCTTTTCAGGATTAGCTCTGTAGGGGGAGAGTTTAATTGGTTTAGATTTTCCCACATCTACATCATGGTAACCTAACGTACATTTTTTCGGCACATCCGAAAAAATATTAGGATATGACTGTAGAAGCTCAGTTAAATTTGTTGCTTGTATTTCAGATAATCCATCCATTAACGGGCTAGGATCCTTGAGGAGGACAGAATTTGAAAGTTTAGTATTAATTTCAGAGATAGAGTGCAAAGAGTCAGAGTCGTCCTCAGAGGTAGAGGACAGAGTCATTACTGGGACTTTATCTGGTGTATGAAAGGCCTTGATTTGATTAATGTGGTAAGTTTTTGTTTTTGAGGTCTTACCAATGGGAGCTACCACATAATTTAAATCAGATAATCTACTTACTATCTGCATAGGTCCCGTAAATCTAGCTTTCAAGGTGTGGCCAGGTATAGGTTCCTGCACCAACACCTTGTCTCCTGGATGGAAGGAGCGGAATTGTGCACTTTTGTCATACCTCTGTTTCATCTTACTTTGAGCTATCTTTAGGTTAGCCGTGGCTAACTCACGTGCCACCTGCAACCTTGAAGACGGGTTGTAGAGTGCTGAGCTTACGTCTTCTCCCATCCATCCTTCTTTGAGCACCCGAAGAGGACCTCGTACATTGTGCCCAAAGATCAGCTCAAACGGACTATACCCTGTAGACTCTTGCACCGTCTCTCGTACTGAGAACAGCAACAAAGGTAGAGATTCATCCCAATCTGTCGGAAAGTGCATGCAAAAACTTCTCATCATTGTTTTTAATGTTTGGTGGAATCTTTCCAAGGCGCCTTGGGACTGAGGGTGATAGGCAGTGGATAAGTTGTGAATTATCCCTAACCTAGTTAATACTTCCCTAAATGCTTTGGCAGTGAAGTTAGTACCTTGATCACTTTGTATAGTTTTAGGAATGCCAAAACAAGAAATGAATTTTGTTAAAGCTTTGAGAATAGCTTTAGTATTGATACTACGCATAGGGATTGCTTCAGGATATCTGGTTACTTTATCCATAATTGTAAATAAATACTGATTTCCAGACTTTGACTTAGGTAGTGGACCTACACAATCTATAATTAAATCTGCAAAAGGTTCTCCATCAGCAGGTATGGGTTGGAGAGGTGCAGGTTTAATGGAATGTCCAGGTTTCCCAACTTGCTGACATTCTCGGCAACACCTAATATGATTCTTCACATCTTTCTTTAATTTTGGCCAATAAAATTCTTTTGTGATTCTATACAAGGTTTTTGTAATTCCTAAGTGACCTCCTAATGACGTATTATGAGCTATATTTAATATCTGAGGTCTATACTTGGTTGGAACCACTAACCTGTCGTATAATTGCCGGCCCTCTATCTCCTTACCAGTCTCAGTGCATACCAAATAATCATTTTTAACTTCATACTTGACTGGATGACCCAAAGAGGATTTACCCATGGCTGCCTCAAAAGCGAATTTTAAAGAAGGGTCCTTTCGTTGTTCCTCCCGGAAGGACAGTCCCTCGGGCATGGAAACAGAGACATCTGGGAATCCTGCAACCTGGGAATAGGAAGGCTTGATCGGGGTCTGTTCACTTGATTTACGAGACTCCGGCCGGTGTGTCTCATAAAACAACGTGGCTATTCCGAGATCGGAGTCGTCCAAGGATAGGTCAACATTCTCCCCAGACAACCCTTGGGATGTTGCCCGAGTTATGGCCAACACTGGAGAAGCATTAATCATTATAGGTTCAGGACACGAAGTAACAGTAGTAATGTTATTACCCAGTAATAACATGGCATTTTTCATGGGAAATCCTTTTGAGATACCTACAGTCAAGTACCCAGTGTAATATTTGCACTGTACATAAATTTTATGCAAAGGAACAGAATATATAGTTCCTCCGTAAGCTTCCAATAAAACTGAGGAATTCAAGGAAGTATTCTCTGAAAGGGGTAATATTCCTTCTCTGACAAGTGAGCAATATGCTCCAGTATCTCTAAAGGTATTTACTTTAGTTGGTTCTGAGTTTTCCTGAAGGGAAATAAGACTTTCGCAATAATAAGGGGCCATACCTTTTTCTACTTCTCTAGGGGACATGTTACTAGGGATATTAGAGATTTTCCCGATGGGTTGAGGCTTTTGGGGGCAGTTGGAACTGATGTGACCTACTTTATTACATCTGAAGCAGACGACAGGCTTGCCCTTTACTCCCTGATGACGTTGCAAGTGGTGTCGTTCTGGCTGGTGCCTCTCTGGATATTGTTGTCGAGATGCTCCATAAGTAGTTTGCCTCTCCGCAGGGGGACCATATGTTGAGAAGCGTGGCTCACCAGGTGACTTATTTGGATGACGTAGACGCTCTCCCTCCGGCTGGCACTTCATTCTCCAATGTTGTCGATCTCTGCTCACGCCAGACTGTTGAAAAGAGAGACAGGACCGCTCGGACAAGGAGCGGTTCGTTTCGAAGGTATCAGCCAACCTGGCCGCCTCCAATGCAGTGGTTAAGTCACGATCCTGCAGAAAGACACGAACCTCTGGTCCCACAGACTCCAGCAGGTTATCAATCAGAATAAGCTGCACCAGCTCCTCAAAGTTAGAGACACCACTCGCTTTATACCAGCTGGTAAAAGCTTTGGTTTGCTGTCTCACAAAGTCCACCAGGGATTGACCAAGCTGCCGCCTGTTCAATTTGAAGGTCTTACGATATTTAGCTGGGATACATGTATATGCTCCCAACACTGTGGTCTTCACTACTTGATAATCAGAGAATTCAGCGTCAGTTAATACCGACGTAAATTCCTGTGCCTTACCCAATAATGCTGTATGAACCAACGCTGCCCAGTGCTGTTCCGGCCACCTCAAGGCTCGAGCCTGATTTTCGAAGCTTTCGAAAAATTGCTCTGGTTCGGCCTCATTGAAGCGGGGAACAAGCTGTACTGCTTTTTGTAAACTGAAATCGTTTACAGAATGCGAAAACTGCCTCCTTTCTCTTTCCCTATCAAATTCTTCCCTTGCGAATGCTCTCTGTTCCCTAGTTTGCTCAAGATTGATTTTTGCCAGCTCAAGTGCCAACGACGCTGATTCACCCTGAGACAACCCAGCTGCACTATACTGACCATTTTGCTCCGTAGGTATATCATCTTCCTCATGCGAGAACATAGTAGCTTTTGCCCTAGCTCCCGTAGAGGGAGGAGTTTGATGTGCCATCTCTTCTTCAATAAGTATGTCAGCAATAAGTGAACGCAGTTGCGCAGCTGTGAGAGTGCGTTTATAGGGAATGCCAATGGAACGAGCAATTTGCCAACAACGCTGTAGAGACAATTTAGGTAGGTTATGCAAAGTATATGCCGACACCAGGCGTCTGACTCGTCTAGGTGGCATAAGTTATTCGCTATGCACAGTACGAATACCCCAACGTAACACGTTAATTTGCAGAACACGCTTAGCTATGCACAGTACGAATGCAGAATACGCATACAAGCAAAGCCGACTGCACACAAGATTGACCGTAGCGAAGCGAGCACACTGAACAAGCTAGTAGCGAGCTGTTGAACGATCACACAATAGCAAGGCTGATCATAAGCAACTGACACGCAAAATTTGTAAAGCGAAGCGAGACAGCAAGCTACACAATGTTCCTGCTACAAGCTTCACCCTAAGCTCAACCGTTTCTCTAAGTCCAGCTCCCGGACAGGCCCCCATATTACATCCTAGGATTTCAAAGGGCCTGTTATCCCAGGTGTAATGGGAGCAAATAAACACAGCAGAAAAAGTTTAGACTTATATTATCCTTCACCAATTATAACAGCAATATGTACACTATGTACAGTGATAAATATAGTGCACTCCACGGTAAGCAAGGCAGAAATAGAAGCCACAAGATAGCAGACCGTGCTTCAACCAGCTCTAGAGTGGGAATGACAAGGGCAGACAGGAGAGCGGTATCCACATAACCTCTGAGATTGTCAATCCCACCTTCTTATTGGCTAGAACCTGGTCACTAGTTGAACGATGGGGCCCCATCATCAACTCTTAGCAACCTGGTTCGCTGGTTGGGGGAGATAGCCTGTAAATGAGGGTGTGTCCATGCGCCGAATAAAGGTTACGTACTCTTTGCATGCCACACCCGGCTTACTCACAGCACACACATTACGACATTACCCCGGATTACTCACAGGACACACATTACGACATTACCCCGGCTTACTCACAGCACACACATTGCGACATTACCCCGGCTTACTCACAGCACAAACATTACGACATTACCCTGGATTACTCACAGCACACATATTACGACATTACCCCGGCTTACTCACAGCATACACATTACGACATTACCCCGGATTACTCACAGCACACATATTACGACATTACTCCGGCTTACTCACAGCACACACATTACGACATTACCCCGGCTTACTCACAGCACACACATTGCGACATTACCCCGGCTTACTCACAGCACACACATTACGACATTACCCTGGATTACTCACAGCACACATATTACGACATTACCCCGGCTTACTCACAGCACACACATTACGACATTACCCCGGGTTACTCACAGCACACACATTGCGACATTACCCCGGCTTACTCACAGCACACACATTGCGACATTACCCCGGCTTACTCACAGCACACACATTACGACATTACCCCGGATTACTCACAGCACACATATTACGACATTACTCCGGCTTACTCACAGGACACACATTACGACATTACCCTGGCTTACTCACAGCACACACATTGCGACATTACCCCGGCTTACTCACAGCACACACATTACGACATTACCCCGGATTACTCACAGGACACACATTACGACATTACCCCGGCTTACTCACAGCACACACATTGCGACATTACCCCGGCTTACTCACAGCACACACATTACGACATTACCCCGGATTACTCACAGCACACATATTACGACATTACCCCGGCTTACTCACAGCACACACATTACGACATTACCCCGGATTACTCACAGCACACATATTACGACATTACCCCGGCTTACTCACAGCACACACATTACGACATTACCCCGGCTTACTCACAGCACAGACATTGCGACTTTACCCCGGCTTACTCACAGCACACACATTACGACATTACCCTGGATTACTCACAGCACACATATTACGACATTACCCCGGCTTACTCACAGCACACACATTACGACATTACCCCGGATTACTCACAGCACACATATTACGACATTACCCCGGATTACTCACAGCACACATATTACGACATTACCCCGGCTTACTCACAGGCATATTACTCACAGCACACACATTACGACATTACCCCGGATTACTCACAGCACACATATTACGACATTACCCCGGCTTACTCACAGCACACACATTACGACATTACCCCGGCTTACTCACAGCACACACATTACGACATTACCCCGGATTACTCACAGCACACACATTACGACATTACCCCGGCTTACTCACAGCACACACATTACGACATTACCCCGGCTTACTCACAGCACACACATTACGACATTACCCCGGCTTACTCACAGCACACACATTACGACATTACCCCGGCTTACTCACAGCACACATATTACGACATTACCCCGGCTTACTCACAGCACACACATTACGACATTACCCCGGCTTACTCACAGCACACATATTACGACATTACCCCGGCTTACTCACAGCACACACATTACGACATTACCCCGGCTTACTCACAGCACACACATTACGACATTACCCCGGCTTACTCACAGCACACACATTACGACATTATCCCGGCTTACTCACAGCACACACATTACGACATTATCCCGGCTTACTCACAGCACACATATTACGACATTATCCCGGCTTACTCACAGCACACACATTACGACATTACCCCGGCTTACTCACAGCACACATATTACGACATTACCCCGGCTTACTCACAGCACACACATTACGACATTACCCCGCCTTACTCACAGCACACACATTACGACATTACCCCGGCTTACTCACAGCACACACATTACGACATTACCCCGGCTTACTCACAGCACACACATTACGACATTACCCCGGCTTACTCACAGCACACATATTACGACATTACCCCGGCTTACTCACAGCACACACATTACGACATTACCCCGGCTTACTCACAGCACACATATTACGACATTACCCCGGCTTACTCACAGCACACACATTACGACATTACCCCGCCTTACTCACAGCACACACATTACGACATTACCCCGCCTTACTCACAGCACACACATTACGACATTACCCCGCCTTACTCACAGCACACACATTACGACATTACCCCGGCTTACTCACAGCACACACATTACGACATTACAGTCACATCAGAACTACTCACCTACAGTCACTTCAACACTACTCACCTACAGTCACTTCAACACTACACACCTACAGTCAGTTCAACACTACACACCTACAGTCACTTCAGCACTACACACCTACAGTCAGTTCAACACTACACACCTACAGTCACTTCAACACTACACACCTGCAGTCACTTCAACACTACACACCTACAGTCAGTTCAACACTACACACCTGCAGTCACTTCAACACTACACACCTGCAGTCACTTCAACACTACACACCTACAGTCAGTTCAACACTACACACCTACAGTCACTTCAACACTACACACCTGCAGTCACTTCAACACTACACACCTACAGTCAGTTCAACACTACACACCTACAGTCACTTCAACACTACACACCTACAGTCACTTCAACACTACACACCTACAGTCACTTCAACACTACACACCTACAGTCACTTCAACACTACACACCTACAGTCACTTCAACACTACACACCTACAGTCACTTCAACACTACACACCTACAGTCACTTCAACACTACACACCTACAGTCACTTCAACACTACACACCTACAGTCACTTCAACACTACACACCTACAGTCACTTCAACACTACTCACCTACAGTCACTTCAACACTACTCACCTACAGTCACTTCAACACTACTCACCTACAGTCACTTCAACACTACTCACCTACAGTCACTTCAACACTACTCACCTACAGTCACTTCAACACTACTCACCTACAGTCACTTCAACACTACTCACCTACAGTCACTTCAACACTATTCAACTACAGTCCTTTCAACACTACACACCTACAGTCACTTCAACACTACTCACCTACAGTCACTTCAACAATACACACCTACAGTCACTTCAACACTACACACCTACAGTCACTTCAACACTACACACCTACAGTCACTTCAACACTACACACCTACAGTCACTTCAACACTACACACCTACAGTCACTTCAACACTACACACCTACAGTCACTTCAACACTACACACCTACAGTCACTTCAACACTACACACCTACAGTCACTTCAACACTACACACCTACAGTCACTTCAACACTACGCACCTACAGTCACTTCAACACTACACACCTACAGTCACTTCAACACTACACACCTACAGTCACTTCAACACTACACACCTACAGTCACTTCAACACTACACACCTACAGTCACTTCAACACTACACACCTACAGTCACTTCAACACTACACACCTACAGTCACTTCAACACTACACACCTACAGTCACCTCAACACTACACACCTACAGTCACTTCAACACTACACACCTACAGTCACTTCAACACTACGCACCTACAGTCACTTCAACACTACACACCTACAGTCACTTCAACACTACACACCTACAGTCACTTCAACACTACACACCTACAGTCACTTCAACACTACACACCTACAGTCACTTCAACACTACACACCTACAGTCACTTCAACACTACACACCTACAGTCACTTCAGTATTACATATCGACAGTCACTTCAACACTGCACAACAACAGCCACTGCATCACTACACTCCTACAGTCACTTCAACACTGCTCCACAAGAGTCACTGCAACATGACACACCAACAGTCACTTCAACATTACACACCTACAGTCACTTCAACACTACACACCTACAGTCACTTCAACATTACACACCTACAGTCACTTCAACACTACACACCTACAGTCACTTCAACATTACACACCTACAGTCACTTCAACACTACACACCTACAGTCACTTCAACACTACACACCTACAGTCACTTCAACACTACACACCTACAGTCACTTCAACACTACACACCTACAGTCACTTCAACACTACACACCTACAGTCACTTCAACACTACACACCTACAGTCACTTCAACACTACACACCTACAGTCACTTCAACACTACACACCTACAGTCACTTCAACACTACACACCTACAGTCACTTCAACACTACACACCTACAGTCACTTCAACACTACACACCTACAGTCACTTCAACACTACACACCTACAGTCACTTCAACACTACACACCTGCAGTCACTTCAACACTACACACCTACAGTCACTTCAACACTACACACCTACAGTCACTTCAACACTACACACCTACAGTCACTTCAACACTACACACCTACAGTCACTTCAACACTACACACCTACAGTCACTTCAACACTACACACCTACAGTCACTTCAACACTACACACCTACAGTCACTTCAACACTACACACCTACAGTCACTTCAACACTACACACCTACAGTCACTTCAACACTACACACCTACAGTCAGTTCAACACTACACACCTACAGTCACTTCAACACTACACACCTACAGTCACTTCAACACTACACACCTGCAGTCACTTCAACACTACACACCTACAGTCACTTCAACACTACACACCTACACACAGTCACTTCAACACTACACACCTACAGTCACTTCAACACTATCCACCTACAGTCACTTCAACACTATCCACCTACAGTCACTTCAACACTACACACCTACAGTCAGTTCAACACTACACACCTACAGTCAGTTCAACACTACACACCTACAGTCACTTCAACACTATCCACCTACAGTCACTTCAACACTACACACCTACAGTCACTTCAACACTATCCACCTACAGTCACTTCAACACTACACACCTACAGTCACTTCAACACTACACACCTGCAGTCAGTTCAACACTACACACCTACAGTCACTTCAACACTATCCACCTACAGTCACTTCAACACTACACACCTACAGTCACTTCAACACTACACACCTGCAGTCAGTTCAACACTACACACCTGCAGTCACTTCAACACTATCCACCTACAGTCACTTCAACACTACACACCTACAGTCACTTCAACACTACACACCTGCAGTCACTTCAACACTACACACCTACAGTCACTTCAACACTACACACCTACAGTCAGTTCAACACTACACACCTACAGTCACTTCAACACTATCCACCTACAGTCACTTCAACACTACACACCTGCAGTCACTTCAACACTACACACCTACAGTCAGTTCAACACTACACACCTACAGTCAGTTCAACACTACACACCTATAGTCACTTCAACACTACACACCTACAGTCAGTTCAACACTACACACCTACAGTCAGTTCAACACTACACACCTGCAGTCACTTCAACACTACACACCTACAGTCACTTCAACACTACACACCTGCAGTCACTTCAACACTACACACCTGCAGTCACTTCAACACTACACACCTACAGTCAGTTCAACACTACAAACCTACAGTCACTTCAACACTATCCACCTACAGTCACTTCAACACTACACACCTACAGTCACTTCAACACTATCCACCTACAGTCACTTCAACACTACACACCTACAGTCACTTCAACACTACACACCTGCAGTCACTTCAACACTACACACCTACAGTCAGTTCAACACTACACACCTACAGTCACTTCAACACTATCCACCTACAGTCACTTCAACACTACACACCTACAGTCACTTCAACACTATCCACCTACAGTCACTTCAACACTACACACCTACAGTCAGTTCAACACTACACACCTGCAGTCACTTCAACACTACACACGTATGTTGGTTTGCGTGCAGCCAGCAGCAACAGCCTGGTTGATCAGGCTCTGATCCACCAGGAGGCCTGGTCTCAGACCGGGCCGCGGGGGCGTTGACCCCCGGAACTCTCTCCAGGTAAACTCCAGGTAAACACCTGCAGTCACTTCAACACTACACACCTACAGTCAGTTCAACACTACACACCTACAGTCAGTTCAACACTACACACCTGCAGTCACTTCAACACTACACACCTACAGTCACTTCAACACTACACACCTACAGTCACTTCAACACTACACACCTACAGTCACTTCAACACTACACACCTACAGTCACTTCAACACTACACACCTACAGTCACTTCAACACTACACACCTACAGTCACTTCAACACTACACACCTACAGTCACTTCAACACTACACACCTACAGTCACTTCAACACTACACACCTACAGTCACTTCAACACTACACACCTACAGTCAGTTCAACACTACACACCTACAGTCACTTCAACACTACACACCTACAGTCACTTCAACACTACACACCTACAGTCAGTTCAACACTACACACCTACAGTCACTTCAACACTACACACCTACAGTCACTTCAACACTACACACCTACAGTCACTTCAACACTACACACCTACAGTCACTTCAACACTACACACCTACAGTCAGTTCAACACTACACACCTACAGTCACTTCAACACTATCCACCTACAGTCACTTCAACACTACACACCTACAGTCACTTCAACACTACACACCTACAGTCACTTCAACACTATCCACCTACAGTCACTTCAACACTACACACCTGCAGTCACTTCAACACTACACACCTACAGTCAGTTCAACACTACACACCTACAGTCAGTTCAACACTACACACCTACAGTCAGTTCAACACTACACACCTACAGTCAGTTCAACACTACACACCTACAGTCACTTCAACACTACACACCTACAGTCAGTTCAACACTACACACCTACAGTCAGTTCAACACTACACACCTGCAGTCACTTCAACATTACACACCTGCAGTCAGTTTAACACTACACACCTACAGTCACTTCAACACTATCCACCTACAGTCACTTCAACACTATACACCTACAGTCACTTCAACACTACACACCTGCAGTCACTTCAACACTATCCACCTACAGTCACTTCAACACTATCCACCTACAGTCACTTCAACACTACACACCTACAGTCACTTCAACACTACACACCTACAGTCACTTCAACACTACACACCTGCAGTCACTTCAACACTATCCACCTACAGTCACTTCAACACTACACACCTGCAGTCACTTCAACACTACACACCTGCAGTCACTTCAACACTACACACCTGCAGTCACTTCAACACTACACACCTACAGTCAGTTCAACACTACACACCTACAGTCAGTTCAACACTACACACCTGCAGTCACTTCAACACTACACACCTACAGTCACTTCAACACTACACACCTGCAGTCACTTCAACACTACACACCTGCAGTCACTTCAACACTACACACCTACAGTCACTTCAACACTACACACCTACAGTCACTTCAACACTATCCACCTACAGTCACTTCAACACTACACACCTACAGTCACTTCAACACTATCCACCTACAGTCACTTCAACACTACACACCTACAGTCACTTCAACACTACACACCTGCAGTCACTTCAACACTACACACCTACAGTCAGTTCAACACTACACACCTACAGTCACTTCAACACTATCCACCTACAGTCACTTCAACACTACACACCTACAGTCACTTCAACACTATCCACCTACAGTCACTTCAACACTACACACCTACAGTCAGTTCAACACTACACACCTGCAGTCACTTCAACACTACACACGTATGTTGGTTTGCGTGCAGCCAGCAGCAACAGCCTGGTTGATCAGGCTCTGATCCACCAGGAGGCCTGGTCTCAGACCGGGCCGCGGGGGCGTTGACCCCCGGAACTCTCTCCAGGTAAACTCCAGGTAAACACCTGCAGTCACTTCAACACTACACACCTACAGTCAGTTCAACACTACACACCTACAGTCAGTTCAACACTACACACCTGCAGTCACTTCAACACTACACACCTACAGTCACTTCAACACTACACACCTACAGTCACTTCAACACTACACACCTACAGTCACTTCAACACTACACACCTACAGTCACTTCAACACTACACACCTACAGTCACTTCAACACTACACACCTACAGTCACTTCAACACTACACACCTACAGTCACTTCAACACTACACACCTACAGTCACTTCAACACTACACACCTACAGTCACTTCAACACTACACACCTACAGTCAGTTCAACACTACACACCTACAGTCACTTCAACACTACACACCTACAGTCACTTCAACACTACACACCTACAGTCACTTCAACACTACACACCTACAGTCACTTCAACACTACACACCTACAGTCACTTCAACACTACACACCTGCAGTCACTTCAACACTACACACCTACAGTCACTTCAACACTACACACCTGCAGTCAGTTCAACACTACACACCTACAGTCACTTCAACACTATCCACCTACAGTCACTTCAACACTACACACCTACAGTCAGTTCAACACTACACACCTACAGTCACTTCAACACTATCCACCTACAGTCACTTCAACACTACACACCTGCACTCACTTCAACACTACACACCTACAGTCAGTTCAACACTACACACCTACAGTCAGTTCAACACTACACACCTACAGTCAGTTCAACACTACACACCTACAGTCAGTTCAACACTACACACCTACAGTCACTTCAACACTACACACCTACAGTCAGTTCAACACTACACACCTACAGTCAGTTCAACACTACACACCTGCAGTCACTTCAACATTACACACCTGCAGTCAGTTCAACACTACACACCTACAGTCACTTCAACACTATCCACCTACAGTCACTTCAACACTACACACCTACAGTCACTTCAACACTACACACCTGCAGTCAGTTCAACACTACACACCTACAGTCACTTCAACACTATCCACCTACAGTCACTTCAACACTACACACCTACAGTCACTTCAACACTACACACCTGCAGTCAGTTCAACACTACACACCTGCAGTCACTTCAACACTATCCACCTACAGTCACTTCAACACTACACACCTACAGTCACTTCAACACTACACACCTGCAGTCACTTCAACACTACACACCTGCAGTCACTTCAACACTACACACCTACAGTCAGTTCAACACTACACACCTACAGTCAGTTCAACACTACACACCTACAGTCACTTCAACACTACACACCTACAGTCAGTTCAACACTACACACCTACAGTCAGTTCAACACTACACACCTGCAGTCACTTCAACACTACACACCTACAGTCACTTCAACACTACACACCTGCAGTCACTTCAACACTACACACCTACAGTCACTTCAACACTACACACCTGCAGTCACTTCAACACTTCACACCTACAGTCAGTTCAACACTACACACCTACAGTCACTTCAACACTATCCACCTACAGTCACTTCAACACTACACACCTACAGTCACTTCAACACTATCCACCTACAGTCACTTCAACACTACACACCTACAGTCACTTCAACACTACACACCTACAGTCACTTCAACACTACACACCTACAGTCAGTTCAACACTACACACCTACAGTCACTTCAACACTACACACCTACAGTCACTTCAACACTACACACCTACAGTCACTTCAACACTACACACCTACAGTCACTTCAACACTACACACCTACAGTCACTTCAACACTATCCACCTACAGTCACTTCAACACTACACACCTACAGTCACTTCAACACTACACACCTACAGTCACTTCAACACTATCCACCTACAGTCACTTCAACACTACACACCTACAGTCACTTCAACACTACACACCTACAGTCACTTCAACACTACACACCTACAGTCACTTCAACACTACACACCTACAGTCACTTCAACACTACACACCTACAGTCAGTTCAACACTACACACCTACAGTCAGTTCAACACTACACACCTACAGTCACTTCAACACTACACACCTACAGTCACTTCAACACTACACACCTACAGTCACTTCAACACTACACACCTGCAGTCACTTCAACACTACACACCTGCAGTCAGTTCAACACTACACACCTACAGTCACTTCAACACTACACACCTACAGTCAGTTCAACACTACACACCTACAGTCACTTCAACACTATCCACCTACAGTCTCTTCAACACTACACACCTACAGTCAGTTCAACACTACACACCTGCAGTCACTTCAACACTACACACCTGCAGTCACTTCAACACTACACACCTGCAGTCACTTCAACACTTCACACCTACAGTCAGTTCAACACTACACACCTACAGTCACTTCAACACTACACACCTACAGTCACTTCAACACTACACACCTACAGTCACTTCAACACTACACACCTACAGTCAGTTCAACACTACACACCTACAGTCAGTTCAACACTACACACCTACAGTCACTTCAACACTACACACCTGCAGTCACTTCAACACTACACACCTACAGTCACTTCAACACTACACACCTACAGTCACTTCAACACTACACACCTACAGTCAGTTCAACACTACACACCTACAGTCACTTCAACACTACACACCTACAGTCAGTTCAACACTATCACACCTACAGTCACTTCAACACTACACACCTACAGTCACTTCAACACTACACACCTACAGTCACTTCAACACTACACACCTACAGTCAGTTCAACACTACACACCTACAGTCAGTTCAACACTACACACCTACAGTCACTTCAACACTACACACCTACAGTCAGTTCAACACTACACACCTACAGTCAGTTCAACACTACACACCTACAGTCACTTCAACACTACACACCTACAGTCACTTCAACACTACACACCTACAGTCACTTCAACACTACACACCTACAGTCACTTCAACACTACACACCTACAGTCAGTTCAACACTACACACCTACAGTCACTTCAACACTACACACCTACAGTCACTTCAACACTACACACCTACAGTCACTTCAACACTACACACCTACAGTCACTTCAACACTACACACCTGCAGTCACTTCAACACTACACACCTACTACACACAGTTGTTGCTCATCATTTACATTAATGACCTTGATGAGGGAATTACAAGTGACATGAGCATATTTTCGGATGACATAAAAATCGGCCTTATGATTCGTTCTGAGGAGGATACCAATGAACTCCAACAAGATGTGGACAAATTAATATCTTGGTCTGAAAATGGCAGATGAAGTTCAGCGTCCTAGTCCTTGAGAATGAAAAAAACTCTAATCTATAAAGTAGGTGAAGTAGAGGTTGATCATACAGTATCTGAAAAAAGACTTGGGAGTCATGGTAAGCAGAAACCTGAAGCCAAGACAGCAGTGCCTTAGTGTGCGCAACAAGGCCAACAGATTACTTGGATTTATCTCAAGAAGTATAAGTAACAGAAGTCCAAAAGTTATTTTACAGCTCTATACATCACTAGTGAGGCCTCATTTAGATTATGCTGCTCAGTTTTGGTCCCCTTACTACAGGATGGACATAGACTCATTATAGAACATACAGAGAAGAATGACTAAAATGATTTACTGTGTAAGGAACCTCCCGTATGAAGATAGACTTAAAGCCTTAAATCTCCACTCTCTGGAGAGGCGTAGAATGAGGGGAGATATCATTGAAGTGTATAAGTGGATGACGGGCATAAACAAGGGAGACATTAATAAAGTACTGAGGGTGTCGAACCAGGTAAGAACCAGGAATAATGGATTTTAATTGGTTTGGTTTGGATTTAGGAAGGACATAGGTAAGTACTGGTTTTCGAACAGAGTTGTGGATGAGTGAGTGATGGAGGCTGAGACCTTTCGTGACTTTAAGGGAGGACTGGACCAGTATATGACTTGGGGTCTGGGTTTGATTGGTGTCGTGGGTGCGGGAGTGTGACTTGGGGTCTGGGCTTGATTGGTGTCGTGGGTGCGGGAGTGTGACTTGGGGTCTGGGCTTGATTGGTGTCAGTGTGACTTGGGGTCTGGGTTTGATTGGTGTCGTGGGTGCGGGAGTGTGACTTGGGGTCTGGGTTTGATTGGTGTTGTGGGTGCGGGAGTGTGACTTGGGGTCTGGGTTTGATTGGTGTCGTGGGTGCGGGAGTGTGACTTGGGGTCTGGGTTTGATTGGTGTTGTGGGTGCGGGAGTGTGACTTGGGGTCTGGGTTTGATTGGTGTCGTGGGTGCGGGAGTGTGACTTGGGGTCTGGGTTTGATTGGTGTTGTGGGTGCGGGCAGTGTGACTTGGGGTTTGGGCTTGATTGGTGTCGTGGGTGCGGCAGTGTGACTTGGGATCTGGGTTTGATTGGTGTCGTGGGTGTGGCAGTGTGACTTGGGGTCTGGGTTTGATTGGTGTCGTGGGTGCGGGAGTGTGACTTGGGGTCTGGGTTTGATTGGTGTCGTGGGTGCGGGAGTGTGACTTGGGGTCTGGGCTTGATTGGTGTCGTGGGTGCGGGAGTGTGACTTGGGGTCTGGGTTTGATTGGTGTCGTGGGTGCGGCAGTGTGACTTGGGGTCTGGGTTTGATTGGTGTCGTGGGTGCGGCAGTGTGACTTGGGGTCTGGGTTTGATTGGTGTCGTGGGTGCGGCAGTGTGACTTGGGGTCTGGGCTTGATTGGTGTCGTGGGTGCGGCAGTGTGACTTGGGGTCTGGGTTTGATTGGTGTCGTGGGTGCGGCAGTGTGACTTGGGGTCTGGGTTTGATTGGTGTCGTGGGTGCGGCAGTGTGACTTGGGGTCTGGGTTTGATTGGTGTAGTGGGTGCGGCAGTGTGACTTGGGGTCTGGGTTTGATTGGTGTAGTGGGTGCGGGAGTGTGACTTGGGGTCTGGGCTTGATTGGTGTCGTGGGTGCGGCAGTGTGACTTGGGGTCTGGGTTTGATTGGTGTCGTGGGTGCGGCAGTGTGACTTGGGGTCTGGGTTTGATTGGTGTCGTGGGTGCGGCAGTGTGACTTGGGGTCTGGGTTTGATTGGTGTCGTGGGTGCGGCAGTGTGACTTGGGGTCTGGGTTTGATTGGTGTAGTGGGTGCGGCAGTGTGACTTGGGGTCTGGGTTTGATTGGTGTAGTGGGTGCGGCAGTGTGACTTGGGGTCTGGGTTTGATTGGTGTAGTGGGTGCGGATGTATATGTGAATATGTATACATGTATATGTGAATATGTATACATGTATATGTGAATATGTATACATGTATATGTGAATATGTATACATGTATATGTGAATATGTATACATGTATATGTGAATATGTATACATGTATATGTGAATATGTATACATGTATATGTGAATATGTATACATGTATATGTGAATATGTATACATGTATATGTGAATATGTATACATGTATATGTGAATATGTATACATGTATATGTGAATATGTATACATGTATATGTGAATATGTATACATGTATATGTGAATATGTATACATGTATATGTGAATATGTATACACAGTTTTAACATATTTGTGGTTGAAAGAATTGCTCGGTATAATTGTTACCAGGATTACATTATCGTTACCAGGATTACATTATCGTTACCAGGATTACATTATCGTTACCAGGATTACATTATCGTTACCAGGATTACATTATCGTTACCAGGATTACATTATCGTTACCAGGATTACATTATCGTTACCAGGATTACATTATCGTTACCAGGATTACATTATCGTTACCAGGATTACATTATCGTTACCAGGATTACATTATCGTTACCAGGATTACATTATCGTTACCAGGATTACATTATCGTTACCAGGATTACATTATCGTTACCAGGATTACATTATCGTTACCAGGATTACATTATCGTTACCAGGATTACATTATCGTTACCAGGATTACATTATTGTTACCAGGATTACATTATCGTTACCAGGATTACATTATTGTTACCAGGATTACATTATCGTTACCAGGATTACATTATCGTTACCAGGATTACATTACTGTTTCCAGGATTACATTATTGTTACCAGGATTACATTATTGTTGCAAGGATTGAATTATTGTTACTAGGATTACATTATTGTTACCAAGATTACATTATCGTTTCGAGGGTTACATTATTGTTACCAGGATTACATTATTGTTACAAGGATTACATTATTGTTACCAGTATTACATTATTGTTACCAGGATTACATTATTGTTACCAGGATTACATTATTGTTACCAGGATTACATTATCGTTACTAGGATTGAATTATTGTTGCTAGGATTACATTGTTGTTACCGGGATTACATTATTGTTACCAGGATTACACTATAATTAACAGGATTACATTATTGTTAGCAGGATTACAATATTGTTACCAGGATTATATTATTGTTTCCTGGATTTATCAGAAGCAGTTGACAGATAGAGAGGCTCTGGAGTTATCAGAAGCAGTTGACAGATAGAGAGGCTCTGGAGTTATCAGAAGCAGTTGATAGATAGAGAGGCTCTGGAGTTATCAGAAGCAGTTGATAGATAGAGAGGCTCTGGAGTTATCAGAAGCAGTTGATAGATAGAGAGGCTCTGGAGTTATCAGAAGCAGTTGATAGATAGAGAGGCTCTGGAGTTATCAGAAGCAGTTGACAGATAGAGAGGCTCTGGAGTTATCAGAAGCAGTTGACAGATAGAGAGGCTCTGGAGTTATCAGAAGCAGTTGATAGATAGAGAGGCTCTGGAGTTATCAGAAGCAGTTGATAGATAGAGAGGCTCTGGAGTTATCAGAAGCAGTTGATAGATAGAGAGGCTCTGGAGTTATCAGAAGCAGCTGACAGATAGAGAGGCTCTGGAGTTATCAGAAGCAGCTGACAGATAGAGAGGCTCTGGAGTTATCAGAAGCAGCTGACAGATAGAGAGGCTCTGGAGTTATCAGAAGCAGCTGACAGATAGAGAGGCTCTGGAGTTATCAGAAGCAGTTGACAGATAGAGAGGCTCTGGAGTTATCAGAAGCAGCTGACAGATACAGAGACTCTGGAGTTATCAGAAGCAGCTGACAGATAGAGAGGCTCTGGAGTTATCAGAAGCAGCTGACAGATAGAGAGGCTCTGGAGTTATCAGAAGCGGCTGACAGATAGAGAGACTCTGGAGTTACCAGAAGCGGCTGACAGATAGAGAGGCTCTTGAGTTATCAGAAGCAGCTGACAGATAGAGAGACTCTGGAGTTATTAGAAGCATCTGGCAGATAGAGAGGCTCTGTAGTTATTAGAAACAGCTGACAGATAGAAGGGTCTGGAGTTATCAGAAGCATCTGTCAGATTGGGATGTTCTTGAGTTATCAGAAGCAGCTGACAGATAGAGAGGCTCTGGAGTTATCAGAAGCAGCTGACAGATAGAGAGGCTCTGGAGTTATCAGAAGCAACTGGCAGATAGAGAGGCTCTGGAGTTATCAGAAGCAACTGGCAGATAGAGAAACTCTGGAGTTATGAAATGCAGCATATAGTGCAGCCAACAAGACTAGAAAACACACTTGACCTTATCTTCACAAATAATGAGGACCTGGTACGAGACAAGAATATCAAAAACAGCTAATTCCGATAACAACTAATTCGAATCACAATCTAATCGAAGTCCAGACTTACATGCACAAGGGTCTGGATCAGCAAAATGCATGTACCTGTGAAGGTGTCTTCACAAAATACAACTTCAACAACAAGAACATCAACTGGGACCAGGTAAACCATGTCTTAAATGAAACATGGATCCAAACCAGTGACTTTGAAGGATCAACTTCCTGGCAGCTGAAGCATGTTCTAGGCATATTCCCCTAAGAAAGAAGAAGAGCAGGAGTAAACTGGAGAAGGAAAGACGGTCCCTCCTCAGAAGACGACGAAGAATCACCGAGCTCCTCAGGAACGCTAGAATATCTGATACACAGGAGGCACTAACCAGGGAAGTGGAAACTATCGAACTTAAGTTAGGGGACTCTTACAGGAACCAGGAGAGACAGGAGGAACTTAAAGCTATTAGTGAGATTGAAAGAAATTCGGAGTATTTCTTTTCATATGCCAAAAACAAGGCAAATACCACATCTAGTATCGGGCCCTTACTCAGACAGGATGGGACTTAAACAAATGACAAGAAGGAAATGAGTGAAATACTGAAATCCCAGTACTGACTAATCAGTCTGATGATCGACGACCCAAATGATTTCTTCATGAATGAGCCTCAAAACTCCATAAATGTATGCCAGATTTCCGACATTACCCTAACTCCGATAGACTTTGAAAAAGCCATTGACAACATGCCCATGCACTCAGCCCCGAGCCCAGACTCGTGGAACTCTGTGTTCATTAAGAACTGCAAGAAACCCCTCTCGCGTGCCCTAAGTACACTATGGAGGAGGAGCTTGGACATGGGTGAAATTCCACAGTCACTTAAAGCAACGGATATAGCCCCACTCCATAAAGGTGGCAGCAGAGCATTAGCTAAGAACTATAGACCAATAGCTCTAACGTCCCACATCATAAAAATCTTTGAAAGGGTGCTAAGAAGCAGGATTGCAAATCATCTGGATTCCCAAAAACTGCACAATCCACGGCAACATGGGTTCAGGGCAGGTCGCTCCTGCCTCTCACAACTACTGGATCACTATTATATGGCCTTGGGTGCACTGGAAGAAAATCAGAATGCAGATGTAATATACACAGACTTTGCAAAAGCGTTTGACAAGTGCGATCATGGCGTAATAGCCCATAAAATACGTGCTAAAGGAATAACTGGCAAAGTGGGGAGATGGATCTTCAACTTCCTAACCAATCGAACACAAAGAGTAGTGGTCAACAGAGTTAAATCGGAGGCTGCCATAGTGAAGAGCTCTGCTCCACAAGGCACAGTACTCGCCCCCATCCTGTTCCTCATCCTCATATCAGACATAGACAGAGATGTAACCCACAGCACCGTATCATCCTTTGCGGATGATACTAGGATCTGCGTGAGGCTGTCATCTGCATGAGGACGCGGTTAACCTCCAAGAAGATATAAACAAAGTTTTCCAGTGGGCAACGGTAAACAATATGATGTTCAATGAGGACAAATTCCGAGTACTCCGTTATGGAAAACTGGAGGAGATAATAACTAGAACAGAGTATACTACAAACTCTGGCCATACAATTGAGCGAAAAATAATGTAAGGGACCTGGGAGTAGTAATGTCTGAAGATCTCACTTTCAAGGATCACAACAGTACCACGATCGCAAGTGCAAAGAAAATGATAGGATGGATAATGAGAACGTTCAAAACGAGAGATGCCAAGCCAATGATGATCCTTTTCAGGTCACTTGTTCTCTCTAGGCTGGAATACTGCTGTACATTAACATCTCCGTTCAAAGCAGGTGAAATTGCAGATCTAGAGAGTGTCCAGAGAACCTTACTGCACGTATAAGTTCTGTCAAGCACCTTAACTACTGGGAACGCTTGGAAGCACTTGACTTGTACTCGTTGGAAGGCAGGAGGGAGAGCTATATCATAATCTACACTTGGAAAATTCTAGAGGGAATGGTCCCGAATCTGCACATAGAAATCACTCACTACGAAAGTAAGAGACTGGGCAGGCGATGCAAAATACCCCCAATTAAAAGCAGGGGCGCCATTGGTACACTAAGAGAAAACACCATAAGTGTCCGGGGCCCAAGACTGTTCAACAGCCTCCCACCAAGCAAAAGGGAAACTACCAATAAACCCCTGGCTACCTTCAAGAGAGAGCTGGACAGATACCTAGAGGCAGCCGGGCTGTGGTTCGTACGTTGGACTGCGTGCGGCCAGCAGTAACAGCCTGGTTCATAAGACCCTGGTCCACCGGGAGGTATGATCGTGGACCGGGCCGCGGGGGCGTTGATCCCGGGAATAACCACCAGGTAGACGTCAAGTAGCAGGTAGCTGGTAGATAGAGAGGCTCTGGAGTTATCAGAAGCAGCTGACAGATAGAGAGGCTCTGGAGTTATCAGAAACAGCTATCAGATAGAGAGGCTCTGGAGTTATCAGAAACAGCTATCAGATAGAGAGGCTCTGGAGTTATCAGAAGCAGCTGACAGATAGAGAGGCTCTCGAGTTATCAGAAGCAGCTGACAGATAGAGAGGCTCTGAAGTTACCAGAAGCAGCTGGCAGATAGAGAGGCTGTGGAGTTATCAGAAGTAGCTGTCAGATTGAGAGGCTCTTGAGTTATCAGAAGCAGCTGTCAGATAGAGAGGCTCTGGAGTTATCAGAGGCAGCTGTAGTTAGAGAGGCTCTGGAGTTATCAGAAGCAGCTGACAGAAAGAGAGGCTATGGAGTTATCAGAAGCAACTGTCAGATAGAGAGACTCTGGAGTTATCAGAAGCAGCTGTCAGATAGATAGGCTCTGGAGTTATCAGAAGCAGCTGTCAGATAGAGAGGCTCTGGAGTTATCAGAAGCAGCTGGAGTTATCAGAAGCACAGATAGAGAGGCTCAGATAGAGAGTCTCTGGAGTTTTCAGAAGCAGCTGTCAGATAGAGAGGCTCTGGAGTTATCAGAAGCAGCTGTCAGATAGAGAGACTCTTGAGTTATCAGAATCAGCTGACATATAGATAGACTCTTGAGTTATCAGAATCAGCTGACAGATAGAGAGACTCTGGAGTTATCAGAATCAGCTGACAGATAGAGAGGCTCTGAAGTTATCAGAAGCAGCTGTCAGATAAAGAGGCTTTCGAGTAATCAGAAGCAACTGACTGACAGAGAAGCTCTGGGGTTGTCAGAATCAACTGGCAAATAGAGAGGCTCTGGAGTTATGAGAAGCAGGTGAAAGATAGAGAAGCTCTGGAGTTATCAGAAGCAGCTGTCAAATAGAGAGGCTCTTTAGTTATCAGGAGCAGCTGACAGATAGAGAGGCTCTGGAGTTATCAGAATCAACTGGCAGATAGAGAGGCTCAGATCAGAAGAGAGGCTCTGGAGTTATCAGAATGCAGATAGAGAGGCTCTGAAGCAGACAGAGAGGCTCTGGAGTTACCAGAAGCAGCTGTTATCAGACTGACTCTGGAGTTATCAGACAGATAGAGAGACTCTGGAGTTATCAGAATCAGCTGACAGATAGAGAGACTCTGGAGTTATCAGAATCAGCTGACAGACAGAGAGACTCTGGAGTTATGAGAATCAGCTGACAGATAGAGAGCCTCTCGAATTATCAGAAGCAGCTGACAGACGGAGACGCTCTGGAGTTATCAGAAGCAGCTGGCAGAAGAGAGAGGCTCTGGAGTTATCAGAAGCAGGATCAGAGAAAGATAGAGAAGCTCTGGAGTTATCAGAAGCAGCTGCTGCTGACAGAGAGGCTCTGGAGTTATCAGAAGCAGCTGTCAGATAGAGAGGCTCTGGAGTTATCAGAAGCAGCTGACAGATAGAGAGGCTCAGGAGTTATTAGAAGCAGCTGCAGAGGCTCTGGAGAGAGGCTCTAGAGAGTTATCAGAAGCAGCTGACAGATAGAGAGGCTCTGGAGTAATCAGAAGCAGCTATCAGATAGAGAGGCTCTCGAGTTATCAGAAGCAGCTGTCAGATAGAGAGGCTCTGGAGTTATCAGAAGCAGCTGTCAGATAGAGAGGCTCTGGAGTTATCAGAAGCAGCTGTCAGATAGAGAGGCTCTGGAGTTATCAGAAGCAGCTGTCAGATAGAGAGGCTCTGGAGTTATCAGAAGCAGCTGTCAGATAGAGAGGCTCTGGAGTTAGTAGAAGCAGCTGGCAGATAGAGAGGCTCTGGAGTTATCAGAAGCAGCTGTCAGATAGAGAGGCTCTGGAGTTATCAGAAGCAGCTGACAGATAGAGAAGCTCTGGAGTTATCAGAAGCAGCTGACAGATAGAGAGGCTCTGGAGTTATCAGAAGCAGCTGACAGATAGAGAGGCTCTGGAGTTATCAGAAGCAGCTGACAGAGAGGCTCTGGAGTTATCAGAAGCAGCTGACAGATAGAGAGGCTCTGGAGTTATCAGAAGCAGCTGTCAGATAGAGAGGCTCTGGAGTTATCAGAAGCAGCTGTCAGATAGAGAGGCTCTGGAGTTATCAGAAGCAGCTGTCAGATAGAGAGGCTCTGGAGTTATCAGAAGCAGCTGTCAGATAGAGAGGCTCTCGAGTTATCAGCATCAGCTGACAGATAAAGAGATTATGGAGTTATCAGAATCAGCTGTCAGATAGAGAGAATCTGGAGTTATCAGAATCAGCTGACAGATAGAGAGACTCTGGAGTTATCAGAATCAGCTGACAGATTGAGAGACTCTGGAGTTATCAGAAGCAGCTGACAGATAGAGAGGCTCTGGAGTTATCAGAAGCAGCTGTCAGATAGAGAGGCTCTCGAGTTATCAGAAGCAGCTGACAGACAGAAAAGCTGTGGAGTTATCAGAATCAACTGGCAGATAGAGAGGCTCTGGAGTTATCAGAAGCAGCTGACAGATAGAGAAGCTCTGGAGTTATCAGAAGCAGCTGACAGATAGAGAGGCTCTGGAGTTATTAGAAGTAGCTGTCAGATTGAGAGGCTCTTGAGTAATCAGAAGCAGCTGGCAGAGGGAGTTGCTCTGGTGTTATCAGAAGCAGCTGTTATCAATATCAAGATAGAGAGGCTCTGGAGTTATTATCAGAAGCAGCTGTCAGCTAGAGAGGCTCTGGAGTTATCAGAAGCAGCTGTCAGATAGAGAGGCTCTGGAGTTATCAGAAGCAGCTGTCAGATAGAGAGGCTCTGGAGTTATCAGAAGCAGCTGTCAGATTGAGAGGCTCAGGAGTTATCAGAAGCATCTGGCAGATAGAGAGGCTCTGGAGTTATCAGAAGCAGCTGTCAGATAGAGAGGCTCTGGAGTTATCAGAAGCAGCTGTCAGATAGAGAGGCTCTGGAGTTATCAGAAGCAGCTGGCAGATAGAGAGGCTCTGGAGTTATCAGAAGCAGCTGTCAGATAGAGAGGCTCTGGAGTTATCAGAAGCAGCTGTCAGATAGAGAGGCTCTGGAGTTATCAGAAGCAGCTGTCAGATAGAGAGGCTCTGGAGTTGTTATCAGAAGCAGCTGTCAGATAGAGAGGCTCTGGAGTTATCAGAAGCAGCTGTCAGAGAGAGAGGCTCTGGAGTTATCAGAATCAGCTGACAGATAGAGAGGCTCTGGAGTTATCAGAAGCAGCTGTCAGATAGAGAGAATCTTGAGTTATCAGAATCAGCTGACAGATAGAGAGACTCTTGAGTTATCAGAATCAGCTGACAGATAGAGAGACTCTGGAGTTATCAGAATCAGCTGACAGATAGAGAGACTCTGGAGTTATCAGAATCAGCTGACAGATAGAGAGACTCTGGAGTTATCAGAAGCAGCTGACAGATAGAGAAGCTCTGGAGTTATCAGAAGAGAGACTCTGGAGTTTTCAGAATCAGCTGAGCGATAGAGAGACTCTGGAGTTATCAGAATCAGCTGACAGATAGAGAGGCTATGGAGTTTTCAGAAGCAGCTGCCAGAAAGAGAGGCTCTGAAGTTATCAGAAGCAGCTGTCAGATAAAGAGGCTTTCGAGTAATCAGAAGCAACTGACTGACAGAGAAGCTCTGGGGTTGTCAGAATCAACTGGCAAATAGAGAGGCTCTGGAGTTATCAGAAGCAGCTGTCAGATAGAGAGGCTCTGGAGTTATCAGAAGCAGCTGACAGATAGAGAGGCTCTGGAGTTATCAGAAGCAGCTGACAGATAGAGAGGCTCTGGAGTTATCAGAAGCAGCTGTCAGATAGAGAGGCTCTGGAGTTATCAGAAGCAGCTGTCAGATAGAGAGGCTCTGGAGTTATCAGAAGCAGCTGTCAGATAGAGAGGCTCTGGAGTTATCAGAAGCAGCTGACAGATAGAGAGGCTCTGGAGTTATCAGAAGCAGCTGACAGATAGAGAGGCTCTGGAGTTATCAGAAGCAGCTGTCAGATAGAGAGGCTCTGGAGTTATCAGAAGCAGCTGTCAGATAGAGAGGCTCTGGAGTTATCAGAAGCAGCTGTCAGATAGAGAGGCTCTGGAGTTATCAGAAGCAGCTGTCAGATAGAGAGGCTCTGGAGTTATCAGAAGCAGCTGTCAGATAGAGAGGCTCTGGAGTTATCAGAAGCAGCTGTCAGATAGAGAGGCTCTGGAGTTATCAGAAGCAGCTGTCAGATAGAGAGGCTCTGGAGTTATCAGAAGCAGCTGTCAGATAGAGAGGCTCTGGAGTTATCAGAAGCAGCTGACAGATAGAGAGGCTCTGGAGTTATCAGAAGCAGCTGTCAGATAGAGAGGCTCTGGAGTTATCAGAAGCAGCTGTCAGATAGAGAGGCTCTGGAGTTATCAGAAGCAGCTGACAGATAGAGAGGCTCTGGAGTTATCAGAAGCAGCTGTCAGATAGAGAGACTCTTGAGTTATCAGAATCAGCTGACAGATAGAGAGACTCTGGAGTTATCAGAATCAGCTGACAGATAGAGAGACTCTGGAGTTATCAGAATCAGCTGACAGATAGAGAGACTCTGGAGTTATCAGAATCAGCTGACAGATAGAGAGACTCTGGAGTTATCAGAATCAGCTGACAGATAGAGAGACTCTGGAGTTATCAGAATCAGCTGACAGATAGAGAGACTCTGGAGTTATCAGAATCAGCTGACAGACAGAGACTCTGGAGTTATGAGAATCAGCTGACAGATAGAGAGACTCTGGAGTTATCAGAATCAGCTGAGCGATAGAGAGACTCTGGAGTTATCAGAATCAGCTGACAGATAGAGAGGCTCTCGAGTTATCAGAAGCAGCTGACAGACGGAGACGCTCTTGAGTTATCAGAATCAACTGGCAGATAGAGAGGCTCTGGAGTTATCAGAAGCAGCTGTCAGATAGAGAGGCTCTGGAGTTATCAGAAGCAGCTGTCAGATAGAGAGGCTCTGGAGTTATCAGAAGCAGCTGTCAGATAGAGAGGCTCTGGAGTTATCAGAAGCAGCTGACAGATCGGGAAGCTCTGGAGTTATCAGAAGCAGCTGTCAAATAGAGAGGCTCTGGAGTTATCAGGAGCAGCTGACAGATAGAGAAGATCTGGAGTTATCCGAAGCAGCTGGCAGATAGAGAGGCCCTGGAGTTATCAGAAGCAGCTGTCAGATTGAGAGGCTCTTGAGTTATCAGAAGCAGCTGGCAGAGGGAGTTGCTCTGGAGTTATCAGAAGCAACTGACAGATAGAGAGGCTCTGGAGTTATTAGAAGTAGCTGTCAGATTGAGAGGCTCTTGAGTAATCAGAAGCATAGAGAGGCTCAGAGGCTCTGGAGTTATCAGAAGCAACTGACTGACAGAGAAGCTCTGGGGTTGTCAGAATCAACTGGCAAATAGAGAGGCTCTGGAGTTATGAGAAGCAGGTGAAAGATAGAGAAGCTCTGGAGTTATCAGAAGCAGCTGTCAGATAGAGAGGCTCTGGAGTTATCAGAAGCAGCTGACAGATAGAGAAGCTCTGGAGTTATCAGAAGCAGCTGTCGGATTGAGAGGCTCTGGAGTTATCAGAAGCAGCTGACAGATAGAGAAGCTCTGGAGTTATCAGAAGCAGCTGACAGATAGAGAGGCTCTGGAGTTATCAATATCAACTGGCAGACAGAGAGGCTCTGGAGTTATCAGATGCAGCTGTCAGATAGAGAGGCTCTGGAGTTATCAGAATCAGCTGACAGATAGAGAGACTCTGGAGTTATCAGAATCAGCTGACAGATAGAGAGACTCTGGAGTTATCAGAATCAGCTGACAGATAGAGAGACTCTGGAGTTATCAGAATCAGCTGACAGATAGAGAGACTCTGGAGTTATCAGAATCAGCTGACAGATAGAGAGACTCTGGAGTTATCAGAATCAGCTGACAGATAGAGAGACTCTGGAGTTATCAGAATCAGCTGACAGATAGAGAGGCTCTCGAGTTATCAGAACCGTAAGCCATGCGTGTCGTATGAGGCGACTAAAATGCCAGGAGCAATGGGCTAGTAACCCCTTCTCCAGTACACATTTACTAAAAAAAAGAGAAGAAAAAATTTATAAAACTGGGATGCTTGGATGTGCGTGGATGTAGTGCGGATGACAAGAAACAGATGATTGCTGATGTTATGAATGAAAAGAAGTTGGATGTCCTGGCCCTAAGCGAAACAAAGCTGAAGGGGGTAGGGGAGTTTCGGTGGGGGGAAATAAATGGGATTAAATCTGGAGTATCTGAGAGAGTTAGAGCTAAGGAATGGGTAGCGATAATGTTGAAGGATCAGTTATGGAAGGAGAAAAGAGAATATGAATTTGTAAATTCAAGGATTATGTGGATTAAAGTAAAGGTTGGATGCGAAAAGTGGGTCATAATAAGCGTGCATGCACCTGGAGAAGAGAGGAATATAGAGGAGAGAGAGAGATTTTGGGAGTGAATGTATAGGAACCTTTGAACCAAGTGAGACAGTAATTGTGGTAGGAGACCTGAATGCTAAAGTAGGAGAAACTTTTAGTGAGGGTGTGGTAGGTAAGTTTGGGGTGCCAGGTGTAAATGATAATGGGAGCCCTTTGATCGAACTTTGCATAGAAAGGGGTTTAGTTACAGGTAATACATATTTTAAGAAAAAGAGGATAAATAAGTATACAAGATATGATGTAGGGCGAAATGACAGCAGTTTATTGGATTATGTATTGGTAGATAAAAGACTGTTGAGTAGACTTCAGGATGTACATGTTTATAGAGGGGCCACAGATATATGAGATCACTTTTTAGTTGTAGCTACACTGAGAGTAAAAGTAAGATGGGATACAAGGAGAATAGAAGCATCAGGGAAGAGAGAGGTTAAGGTTTATAAACTAAAAGAGGAGGCAGTTAGGGTAAGATATAAAGAGCTATTGGAGGATAGATGGGCTAATGAGAGCATAGGCAATGGGGTCGAAGAGGTATGGGGTAGGTTTAAAAATGTAGTGTTAGAGTGTTCAGCAGAAGTTTGTGGTTACAAGAAAGTGAGTGCGGAGGGAAGAGCGACCGGTGGAATGATGATGTAAAGAGAGTAGTAAGGGAGAAAAAGTTAGCATATGAGAAGTTTTTACAAAGTAGAAGTGAAGCAAGGAGGGAAGAGTATATGGAGAAAAAGAGAGAGGTTAAGAGAGTGGTGAAGCAATGTAAAAAGAGAGCAAATGAGAGAGTGGGTGAGATGTTATCAACAAATTTTGTTGAAAATAAGAAAAAGTTTTGGAGTGAGATTAACAAGTTAAGAAAGCCTAGAGAACAAATGGATTTGTCAGTTAAAAATAGGAGAGGAGAGTTATTAAATGGAGAGTTAGAGGAATTGGGAAGATGGAGGGAATATTTTGAGGAATTGTTAAATGTTGATGAAGATAGGGAAGCTGTGATTTCGTGAATAGGGCAAGGAGGAATAACATCTTGTAGGAGTGAGGAAGAGCCAGTTGTGAGTGTGGGGGAAGTTCGTGAGGCAGTAGGTAAAATGAAAGGGGGTAAGGCAGCCGGGATTGATGGGATAAAGATAGAAATGTTAAAAGCAGGTGGGGATATAGTTTTTGAGTGGTTGGTGCAATTATTTAATAAATGTATAGAAGAGGGTAAGGCACCTAGGGATTGGCAGAGAGCATGCATAGTTCCTTTGTGTAAAGGCAAAGGGGACAAAAGAGAGTGCAAAAATTATAGGGGGATAAGTCTGTTGAGTATACCTGGTAAAGTGTATGGTGGAGTTATTATTGAAAGAATTAAGAGTAAGACGGAGAATAGGACAGAAGATGAACAAGGAGGCTTTAGGAAAGGTAGGGGGTGTGTGGACCAGGTGTTTACAGTGAAACATATAAGTGAGCAGTATTTAGATAAGGCTGAAGAGGTTTTTGTGGCATTTATGGATTTGGAAAAGGCGTATGACAGGGTGGATAATGGGGTAATGTGGCAGATGTTGCAAGTGTATGGTGTAGGAGGTAGGTTACTGAAAGCAGTGAAGATAGGATAGTGAGGCTCAAGTTAGAGTGCGTAGGAAAGAGGGAGATTATTTCCCAGTAAAAGTAGGCCTTAGACAAGGATGTGTGATGTCACCGTGGTTCTTTAATATATTTATAGATAGCAAGCATCGAACTTAAGCTAAAGGAGGGAGGGGAGGGGCTGGGTTTGATTGGTGTCAAGGGGTACGGGAGTTATTTCTTGAGTAGCTTTAGGTAGATGTCGTTTTGATAAGGACCTGCCTCGTATGGGCCAGTAGGCCTTCTGCAGTGTTGCTACATTCTTATGTTCTTATGAATCGTATAGGAGTCAGGAATCGCGGGAAGAACTAAAAGCCATAAATGAAATCGTAAGAAACCCAAAGTATTTCTTCTTCTATGCCAAATCAAAGTCGAGAACAACGTCCAGTATTGGGCCCCTACTTAAACAAGATGGGTCCTATACAGATGACAGCAAGGAAATAAGAGAGCTACTCAAGTCCCAGTATGACTCAGTTTTTAGCAAGCCGCTAACCAGACTGAGAGTCGAAGATCAAAATGATTTTTTTATGAGAGAGCCACAGAATTTGGTTAACACAAGCCTATCTGATGTTATACTGACGCCAAATGACTTCGAACAGGCGATAAATGACATGCCCATGCACTCTGTCCCAGGGCCAGACTCATGGAACTCCGTGTTCATCAAGAACTGCAAGAAGCTTCTATGACGAGCTTTTTCCATACTTTGGAGAGGGAGCATGGACACGGGGGTCGTCCCACAGTTACTAAAAACAACAGACATAGCCCCACTCCACAAAGGGGGCAGTAAAGCAATAGCAAAGAACTACAGACCGATAGCACTAACATCCCATATCATAAAAATCTTTGAAAGGGTCCTAAGAAGCAGGATCACCACCCATCTAGAAACCCATCAATTACACAACCCAGGGCAACATGGGTTTAGAACAGGTCTCTCCTGTCTGTCTCAACTATTGGACCACTACGACAAGGTCCTAGATGCACTAGAAGACAAAAAGAATGCAGATGTAATATATACAGACTTTGCAAAAGCCTTCGACAAGTGTGACCATGGCGTAATAGCGCACAAAATGCGTGCTAAAGGAATAACAGGAAAAGTTGGTCGATGGATCTATAATTTCCTCACTAACAGAACACAGAGAGTAGTCGTCAACAGAGTAAAGTCCGAGGCAGCTACGGTGAAAAGCTCTGTTCCACAAGGCACAGTACTCGCTCCCATCTTGTTCCTCATCCTCATATCTGACATAGACAAGGATGTCAGCCACAGCACCGTGTCTTCCTTTGCAGATGACACCCGAATCTGCATGACAGTGTCTTCCATTGCAGACACTGCAAGGCTCCAGGCGGATATCAACCAAATCTTTCAGTTTGCTGCAGAAAACAATATGAAGTTCAACGATGAGAAATTTCAATTACTCAGATATGGTAAACACGAGGAAATTAAATCTTCATCAGAGTACAAAACAAATTCTGGCCACAAAATAGAGTGAAACACCAACGTCAAAGACCTGGGAGTGATCATGTCGGAGGATCTCACCATCAAGGACCATAACATTGTATCAATCGCATCTGCTAGAAAAATGACAGGTTGGATAATGAGAACCTTCAAAACTAGGGATGCCAAGCCCATGATGACACTCTTCAGGTCACTTGTTCTATCTAGGCTGGAATATTGCTGCACACTAACAGCACCTTTCAAGGCAGGTGAAATTGCTGACCTAGAAAATGTACAGAGAACTTTCACGGCGCGCATAACGGAGATAAAACACCTCAATTACTGGGAGCGCTTGAGGTTCCTGAACCTGTATTCCCTGGAACGCAGGAGGGAGAGATACATGATTATATACACCTGGAAAATCCTAGAGGGACTAGTACCGAACTTGCACACGAAAATCACTCACTACGAAAGCAAAAGACTTGGCAGACGATGCAACATCCCCCCAATGAAAAGCAGGGGTGTCACTAGCACGTTAAGGGACCATACAATAAGTGTCAGGGGCCCGAGACTGTTCAACTGCCTCCCAGCATACATAAGGGGGATTACCAACAGACCCCTGGCAGTCTTCAAGCTAGCACTGGACAAGCACCTAAAGTCGGTACCTGACCAGCCGGGCTGTGGCTCGTACGTTGGTTTGCGTGCAGCCAGCAGTAACAGCCTGGTTGATCAGGCTCTGATCCACCAGGAGGCCTGGTCACAGACCGGGCCGCGGGGGCGTTGACCCCCGGAACTCTCTCCAGGTAACTCCAGTAAATGCGAGGGTCTTGGCAAGAGGCGTGTAGTTAAAAGATAAAGAATCACACATAAAGTGGGAGTTGTCACAGTTGCTTTTTGCTGATGACACTGTGCTCTCGGGAGATTCTGAAGAGAAATTGCAGAGGTTGGTGGATGAATTTGGTAGGGTATGTAAAAGAAGAAAATTAAAAATGAATACAGGAAAGAGTAAGGTTATGAGTATAACAAAAAGATTAGGTGATAAAAGATTGGATATCAGATTGGAGGGAGAGAGTATGGAGGAGGTGAATGTATTCAGATATTTGGGAGTGGACGTGTCAGCGGATGGGTCTATGAAGGATGAGGTGAATCATAGAATTGATGAGGGGAAAAGGGTGAGCGGTGCACTTAGGAGTCTGTGGAGACAAAGAACTTTGTCCTTGGAGGCAAAGAGGGGAATGTATAAGAGTATAGTTTTACCAACGCTCTTATATGGGTGTGAAGCATGGGTGATGAATGTTGCAGCGAGGAGAAGGCTGGAGGCAGTGGAGATATCATGTCTGAGGGCAATGTGTGGTGTGAATATAATGCAGAGAATTCGTAGTTTGGAAGTTAGGAGGAAGTGCGGGATTGCCAAAACAGTTGTCCAGAGGGTTGAGGAAGGGTTGTTGAAGTGGTTCGGACATGTAGAGAGAATGGAGCAAAACAGAATGACTTCAAGAGTGTATCAGTCTGTAGCGGAAGGAAGGCGGGGTAGGGGTAGGCCTAGGAAAGGTTGGAGGGAGGGGGTAAAGGAGGTTTTGTGTGCAAGGGGCTTGGATTTCCAGCAGGCATGCGTGAGCGTGTTTGATAGGAGTGAATGGAGACAAATGGTTTTTAATACTTGACGTGCTGTTGGAGTGTGAGCAAAGAACATTTATGAAGGGATTCAGGGAAACCGGTAGGCCGGACTTGAGTCCTGGAGATGGGAAGTACAGTGCATGCACTCTGAAGGAGGGGTGTTAATGTTGCAGTTTAAAAACTGTAGTGTAAAGCACCCTTCTGGCAAGACAGTGATGGAGTGAATGATGGTGAAAGTTTTTCTTTTCCGGGCCACCCTGCCTTGGTGGGAATCGGCCAGTGTGTTAATAATAAAATAATATATATATATATATATATATATATATATATATATATATATATATATATATATATATATATATATATATATATATATATATATATATATATATATATATATATTGTTATATCTTCGAAATTGGTCATCCTGTGTTATTTAACTGTTGTAAGAGTAAATGTTCATCACTTAATATTATAGCGCGAAAGTCCCCGTTTATAGCTAAAATAGAAACTTTCGGTGTTATATTATTATCTGTTAATATATGAAAAATACCATGGTATTATTGCTATTATCGTTATTATCACTATTATTTTTATTATCACTATTTTGTAAATATCACTATTATTTTAGTATTATTGTTAGGTAGGATTTCTTGTGTATATAGAGTTTAAGTCTCGGAACCATCCGGTGAATTGTTCAGTTGTTTATGTCCGGCTGGCTGACGTGGCTCAGCTGATCCAACCTGACGACACATCAACAGACTGGCAAGTAGTCAGTCTGCTCCCAGCTCTAGCCTTGACAACTGATCGTATATTGGCTCTTACGGTGTACAGTTGAATGGTTTTGAGAATTGGACTCTAGAGCTGACTCACTTTGTTCCTCATTACTCTGAAAGACTCTTTTGATATTTATATTCTTGGTCAGTTCAGTAATCCATAGAGATACTATACGGCCAGATTCAAAGGTCTTGTTAAATCTTGTACCTTTTGTATTTTGAGTTTACAGTCTTGTTAAGAAAGAGACGTAAATATTAATGAGGACTTAGATACAGGAAGAATAATTAAACTTCCTTATTAATATAACATTTCCATTATTTTGAACTAAATGTATATGGTAAATTTATTGTACAAAGTATTAAGTTAAATTAACTACAAAGAGAAGATAAAGTATTGTATTTAAACACTTTAATAAATTTGAATATTATTCTATGGAGTTTCCCAGTTGAAATTATTTCCCCTAGACTCTAAATTACCTATAACTCGGATCCAAAAATCTTGTTGCATAAGAAATAAATGGTAACAGGCCACATTCTGAAGTTCTTTAAAAAAAAAAAAAATCTTATTCGCAACAATATATATATATATATATATATATATATATATATATATATATATATATATATATATATATATATATATATATATATATATATGCCAAATAACTATGGTGAAAAAATAGTGAATTTGAAAGCGGGAAAGAATATGTTAAGGAATTAAATGTTGAAGAAAATGAGGAAGTGATTTCAAGCATTGGGCAGGGAAGTATAACATCTTGCAGGAGTGAGGAAGAGTCAGATGTGATAGTGGAAATATGTGAGGTAATAGGTAAAATAAAAGTGGGTAAAACTGTTGGGATAGATGGGATTAAGACAGAAGGGTTTAGATCAGGTGTTATATTTTTAGTGTACGTGATACCGGGGTATATAGCTAGATTTTGATTTGTACTTTTCAAGTAGCCATATAATTTAGGCGTAAAATGGGTGCGTGATGAACTTGTAAAGTCAAGTTCGAGATAAGAAGTTCCTTGGATGTATTCACCTGATTCACACCTAACCTGGAAAATGGAGATCATTGTAGATGACAATTTAATAATAGGCCAGGATGTTCCAAAACTTTGCTTGATTCCCTATTCATTTTTGCGGGCTACTTGTGAATTGGTAAAGTCCAATTATCGTGACTTATACTCATGTTTATTTGATTCACAAATGTCACTTAATGCTATCATTGAACTTTAAGGCATAATTTTGCAGCTGCTGGAAGAGGTAGGAAATAATGGGAGGCACCAGAGACTGCTTTACTGGCTCTTCATAGTGCCTATCAACTTTATCATCCCGTGGGTAGCACTAACGCCCATCTTCATGACCTCCACGCCCACCCACTGGTGTCACGTACCTGGACGCCCACTCAATGTCACCCTTGACGACTGGAAGGAGTTTACCATTCCCAAGTAAGTGATAAGATAACAAATCAGCAGAAAATTCTCAAGTAAACACTTCCATAGAAATATCAAATTATATTCATAAAAGAACGTGCTACTTTTATGCAAAAGAAGTTATCAGTATCTTCATAGTTAAGATTTATAATACTGACAAACTGATGAATAAGACACATGTGCAACATCTAGATATCTTTTCTGAGAGAGATTTTGCCTACCAATGACTTTATCAATCTAATAGAGAAACATGAAAAATGGAGCATTTTATAATGGAGCCAATGGAAGTAGAAAGATGCAGTAGTAGTAGACGTAGTCACATGTGAGAGGGGCCACACTAATGATGCAGTAGTAGTAGATGTAGTCACATGTGAGAGGGGTCACACTAATGATGCAGTAGTAGTAGACGTAGTCACATGTGAGAGGGGCCACACTAATGATGCAGTAGTAGTAGATGTGGTCACATGTGAGAGGGGCCACACTAATGATGAAGTAGTAGTAGATGTGGTCACATGTGAGAGGGGCCACACTAATGATACAGTAGTAGTGGACATGGTCACATGTAGGAGGGGTCACACTAATGATACAGTAGTATTAGACGTGGTCACATGTGTGAGGGGCCACACTAATGATGTAGTAGTAGTAGACATGGTCACATGTGGGAGGGGCCCATAATGCAGATGAGAGGTGTAACTATCAAGTTGTAGATAAATTACATAGTTTCCTACATAAGCAGGTAGGCCTGCTTTAGTGTTGCTCTTTCTTACATCCATTCTAGTTGTAGAGTCAGTGGAATAAGTAGAGTAATGCAGCAGTAATAGATGTGATTACATGTGGGCAGGGCCCACTAGTGCAAGTAGGTCATGCTGAAGGATGGATCCACTAGTGCAAGTAGGTCATGCTGAAGGATGGATCCACCAGTACAAGTAGGTCATGCTGAAGGATGGATCCTCCAGTGCAAGTAGGTCATGCTGAAGGATGGATCCACCAGTACAAGTAGGTCATGCTGAAGGATGGATCCACCAGTGCAAGTAGGTCATGCTGAAGGATGGATCCACCAGTACAAGTAGGTCATGCTGAAGGATGGATCCACCAGTACAAGTAGGTCATGCTGAAGGATGGATCCACCAGTACAAGTAGGTCATGCTGAAGGATGGATCCACCAGTACAAGTAGGTCATGCTGAAGGATGGATCCACCAGTACAAGTAGGTCATGCTGAAGGATGGATCCACCAGTGCAAGTAGGTCATGCTGAAGGATGGATCCATCAGTACAAGTAGGTCATGCTGAAGGATGGATCCACCAGTACAAGTAGGTCATGCTGAAGGATGGATCCACCAGTACAAGTAGGTCATGCTGAAGGATGGATCCACCAGTACAAGTAGGTCATGCTGAAGGATGGATCCACCAGTACAAGTAGGTCATGCTGAAGGATGGATCCACCAGTACAAGTAGGTCATGCTGAAGGATGGATCCACTAGTACAAGTAGGTCATGCTGAAGGATGGATCCACCAGTACAAGTAGGTCATGCTGAAGGATGGATCCACCAGTACAAGTAGGTCATGCTGAAGGATGGATCCACCAGTACAAGTAGGTCATGCTGAAGGATGGATCCACCAGTACAAGTAGGTCATGCTGAAGGATGGATCCACCAGTACAAGTAGGTCATGCTGAAGGATGGCAGTACAAGTAGGTCATGCTGAAGGATGGATCCACCAGTACAAGTAGGTCATGCTGAAGGATGGATCCACCAGTACAAGTAGGTCATGCTGAAGGATGGATCCACCAGTACAAGTAGGTCATGCTGAAGGATGGATCCACCAGTACAAGTAGGTCATGCTGAAGGATGGATCCACCAGTACAAGTAGGTCATGCTGAAGGATGGATCCACCAGTACAAGTAGGTCATGCTGAAGGATGGATCCACCAGTGCAAGTAGGTCATGCTGAAGGATGGATCCACCAGTACAAGTAGGTCATGCTGAAGGATGGATCCACCAGTACAAGTAGGTCATGCTGAAGGATGGATCCACCAGTACAAGTAGGTCATGCTGAAGGATGGATCCACCAGTACAAGTAGGTCATGCTGAAGGATGGATCCACCAGTACAAGTAGGTCATGCTGAAGGATGGCATGACCAGCAACTTAGCCAAGGTTTTGACAGTCACAACAACTATTTCTTAAAGCTAGTGGGAAGAAGTTGGAAAAGCAACAAGCTGATAAAAAGACACTTTGGCAGAGATGAAACCATTACTGAGACATTGTTTCTACTGGAAACCAAACACATGTACTTGAAGCTTGGTATCCATGTGATATGTAACACAATGTCTCGACAAAGGTTTTCAGTCAGCCATTATGTCTTTCGTTAACCTTCATTTTTAGATTCAGTCCTTTCTTTTCTGCCAGTTTTTAGTCACTGCAACATATCCTCTTCTTTGTTCTTAGGACGAGTCTTCTATTTCTTCTCTAAGAAGCTTCATCTCCTTCCTAGCTTCCTCCAGCTCTACTTTTACCTGATGGTACAGTTGTTCTGAACCCAGAGACAATCTTAATGTTCCAGCATCACAAGTACAGATAATCAGTTAAGCAGATCTTCACTGGCTAGAGATCAGTTCAGTATAGGTTCAGTATAGAGTTGTGGATGATATTCGGACCACTTCCCCGGGACGGAGAAAGTGACCGCGAGGGAAGTGACACTGTGACAAGTGTCCTAGTGGGAGGTGACACTCTGACAAGTGTCCTAGTGGGAAGTGACACTGTGACAAGTGTCCTAGTGGGAGTTACTACCAACCACTGTCCAGACGTCACCCTGCGACCAGCTGGTCAGTCTGTGGTTGGGTTACTGCCTGAGGGCAGACCACCACAACATGCTCACCTCATGTCAGCAGACAGTCTGCTTTAAAGGCAGCTGTCGAGCCGGAATTAAAACATTGATGGGTCCAGGTCCCCCACATTAGACAGACTCCTAACAGCCACCTCTCGTGTCCAGGCATCCCTAGTCCAGGGAAAGAGTAAGTCCTTGGAACCCATGAGGTACTGGGTGAGACGAGTGCAGCAAGAGCACTTCACAGCTGACCTTGATTTCCTGAAGAGCAGGAGTCAGTCAGTGAGGAAACCTGACTTAGTCCAGACTCTGGGACTCGACCTGGACTCAGAGAACCTAATGAAGTACCGTGAAATACCTAATTCCTCCCTCCCTAGAAAAATCTGTCCCTTCTATCTTACTAACCAAACGCCATTGGCTGATGACGTTTATCATCAATGATGCCCACAAGCTCTACCTGAAGTTTACCTGGAGAGGGTTTCGGGGGTCAACGCCCCTGCGGCCTGGTCTGAGACTTCATAACTGAAACAGGGGCCACTAAACCTACCCAGTTGAGAACCCTCACACACAACCCCTGTTCTACACACCTCGGAACTCTAAAATATGATGATTAATAGGGTAAAAAAAACTGATGCAAAAGATGTTGATCTGTCAAATATATTATTGTGTTTATTTCAATAATAAAAGAAACCTGTTTCTTTTTCTTGGCAGACAGATAACTGAGGGGAGAGAGGTGTTGAGCAGCTGTTCTCAGTATAATGTGACGAGTGACCTCATACAAAGAGTCTACCTCACACCCTCAGCCTCAGCCACTACTGCAGCCTCCCTCACACCCTCAGCCTCAGCCACTACTGCAGCCTCTTTCACACCCTCAGCCTCAGCCACTACTGCAGCCTCCCTCACACCCTCAGCCTCAGCCACTACTGCAGCCTCTTTCACACCCTCAGCCTCAGCCACTACTGCAGCCTCCCTCACACCCTCAGCCTCAGCCACTGATGCAGCCTCCCTCACACCCTCAGCCTCAGCCACTGATGCAGCCTCCCTCACACCCTCAGCCTCAGCCACTGTTGCAGCCTACCTCACACCCTCAGCCTCAGCCACTGTTGCAGCCTCCCTCACACCCTCAGCCTCAGCCACTACTGCAGCCTCTGTCACACCCTCAGCCTCAGCCACTACTGCAGCCTCCCTCACACCCTCAGCCTCAGCCACTACTGCAGCCTCCCTCACACCCTCAGCCTCAGCCACTACTGCAGCCTCCCTCACACCCTCAGCCTCAGCCACTGTTGCAGCCTCCCTCACACCCTCAGCCTCAGTCACTACTGCAGCCTCCCTCACACCCTCAGCCTCAGCCACTACTGCAGCCTCCCTCACACCCTCAGCCTCAGCCACTGCTGCAGCCTCCCTCACACCCTCAGCCTCAGCCACTGCTGCAGCCTCCCTCACACCCTCAGCCTCAGCCACTACTGCAGCCTCCCTCACACCCTCAGCCTCAGCCACTACTGCAGCCTCCCTCACACCCTCAGCCTCAGCCACTGCTGCAGCCTCCCTCACACCCTCAGCCTCAGCCACTGCTGCAGCCTCCCTCACACCCTCAGCCTCAGCCACTGCTGCAGCCTCCCTCACACCCTCAGCCTCAGCCACTGCTGCAGCCTCCCTCACACCCTCAGCCTCAGCCACTGCTGCAGCCTCCCTCACACCCTCAGCCTCAGCCACTGCTGCAGCCTCCCTCACACCCTCAGCCTCAGCCACTGCTGCAGCCTCCCTCACACCCTCAGCCTCAGCCACTGCTGCAGCCTCCCTCACACCCTCAGCCTCAGCCACTGCTGCAGCCTACCTCACACCCTCAGCCTCAGCCACTGCTGCAGCCTCCCTCACACCCTCAGCCTCAGCCACTGCTGCAGCCTCCCTCACACCCTCAGCCTCAGCCACTGCTGCAGCCTACCTCACAACCGTCGGGGTTGTTGGTAAGCATTATTATTAGTATTATATTCATGGAGAAGTTCTAAATTGGGAAGAGTTATGCAGTGCTTGTAGAAAGGGAGGTAATCAGATTTTATCCCTAAAGGTGTAAGGTTGCTACAGTTGCTTGCAGCACGAGTTATTCACTAACATCAAGACACTCAGTTTTCCTGAAGACGGAATATAAACCGCTAGTCAGAAGTTTGAATGAGATTAAGACACATGTGCAACATCTGGGTATCTTTATTGTAGACGTTTCGCCATCCAGTGGCTTTATCAATACAAATTCTAGGACATAACTTGAAGACAGTAGAACTATGTACAGAAGATGAGGTAATCCCGCCTACCAGTGAATATGCCCTCGTCTGCTACACCTGACGTTACTATATAAGCGCCAGGATCATTTCTTCTGCTTCAGAATCTCCACGACTATGGTGCTCTTCGCACCTACTCCTAGGTTGAGGGACTGATTACCTCATCTTCTGTACATAGTTCTACTGTCTTCAAGTTATGTCCTAGAATTTGTATTGATAAAGCCACTGGATGGCGAAACGTCTACAATAAAGATACCCAGATGTTGCACATGTGTCTTAATCTCATCTTGTCGGTATTATATACCATTCGTACACAGAAGTTTGAATGTCACAGGTTCTACAGTTTGCTCTCTCGCTGTCATACATAATGCATTCACAGAAAATTTTATATATTTTTTTTTGCCAGAGGTTTTGAACCTGACTGATGCTTAAATTTATTATTGCAGTTCACTACAATCAGTTTGAGCAACACCAGATCCATAGACACTCTATAGCTAAATCATAATAACTAAAATAAATTGTTCTATGATTAAGTTGGGTAGGATCAAGTCCGGTTATATAATTTAAGTATTTGCTACGTACATTGGAAAAAACACTGACTCAAAAGTGTGTATGTATATGTGCTATAACTAAAATTGCCAGGCACACCATCTTAAGGGGACAAAAAGATACAAAACATCCAGACCATGGGAAAACCTGGGTAGCCACAGCCACTTAAGAGAGAGAGGTTTTTTAGTGCCAAGAAGGAAAAAAAATTACTGGCAGGCAATGGCAGAAATCGTACACCAAATCCAATCATTTCTGGAGTGGAATCACAGTCGATGGCCTCCAGTCCAAACCAACAGGTACAGATATTAGTGCCAAGAAGAAAATCCCCCCCTTCAGTACCACCAATACCACCAATTCGATGACATTCTTCTTTGCAAATATACAGGGTCTAAAGCCAGCAACGAACAACAAAATACCTTTCATCCGTGGACTGCTTGCAGAGGCAAATGCAATGTTCGTGGCTTTCACTGAGACCCACATAAAGGATCACTTGGACAACGAAATATAGATTCGTATACAGATGAGACAGAGTGAACAGGCAACAGGGGGAGGGGGGTTGGCCTGTATATCGCAGAGTCATTTATTTACTCAGAACTGCTAAATGCCTCAAATGATGTAGTTGAAGTTTTAGCAGTAAAAATCGAGAACCAAAATCTGGTCATTGTAGTAGCAGTCAAGCCTCCGGATGCAACGTCCCAGCAATTACAGGAACAGCTCTTGAAAATTGACCACTGTCTGGAAAATCTTCCAGCTCCTGCTCCCAACATCTTGCTCCTGGGGGAATTCAACCTAAGGCACCTAAACTGGAGGAATATAGCAAATAATGTTGTTGCAGTATTAACACCAGGAGGCAGCTCAGATGAAAATTCACACACACACACGAGCTTTTAAATCTCTGCACAAAATTCACCCTAAACCAGCAAATAATAGAGCCTACTAGACTGGAGAATACACTAGACCTCATCTTCACTAACAATGATGATCTGATACGAAATGTCACCATATCAAAAACAATATACTCAGATCACAACATAATCGAGGTTCAGACATGTATGCGTGGAGCCCCAGACCGACAAAATGAGATTAGTCACGAGGGAGCATTCACCAAATTCAACTTCAATAACAAGAACATAAAGTGGAACCAAGTAAACCAAGTCCTAAATGATATAAGCTGGGAAGATATACTAAGCAACACAGACCCCAACTTATGCCTAGAACAGATTAACTCGGTGGCACTCAATGAATGCTCAAAAAGGAGATGTAAACTAGAAAGAGAAAGGCACTCCCTTTAAAGGCGAAGACAAAGAATAGCAGAGCAGCTAAAAGAGGCCAATATATCTTCAATTTGTAGGGAGACACTGGTCAGAGAAAGAGCATACATCGAACTGAAGCTGAAGGAATCTTATAGGAGTGAAGAATCGCGGGAAGAACTAAAAGCCATAAATGAAATCTAAAGGAACCCAAAGTATTTCTTTTCTTATGCCAAATCCAAGTCGAGAACAACATCCAGTATTGGGCCCCTACTTAAACAAGATGGGTCCTACACAGATGACAGCAAGGAAATGAGTGAGCTACTCAAGTTCCAATATGACTCGGTTTTTAGCGAGGCACTATCCAGACTTAGAGTCGAAGATCTAAATAAATTTTTTTATGAGAGAGCCACAGAATTTGGTAAGCAATAGCCTATCTGATATTATCCTGACTCCAAATGACTTCGAACAGGCGATAAATGACATGCCCATGCACTCTGCCCCAGGGCCAGACTCATGGAACTCCGTGTTCATCAAGAACTGCAAGAAGCCCCTATCACGAGCTTTTACCATCCTATGGAGAGGGAGCATGAACACGGGGGTCGTCCCACAGTTACTAAAAACAACAGACATAGCCCCACTCCACAAAGGGGGCAGTAAAGCAATAGCAAAGAACTACAGACCGATAGCACTAACATCCCATATCATAAAAATCTTTGAAAGGGTCCATCTAGATACCCATCATTTCACAACCCAGAGCAACACGAGTTTAAAGCAGGTCACTCTTGTCTGTCCCAACTACTGGACCACTATGACAAGGTCCTGGAAGCTCTAGAAGAGAAACAAAACGTGAGGAAATTAAAACTATATCGGAGTATGAAATTCCAACCACATAATAGAGTGAAAAACTAATGAAAAGACCTGGGCGTGATCATGTCAGAGGATCTCACCTTCAAAGACCTTAAAAGTATTACGATAGACCTTAGAATTTGTAATGTATTTGGCCTGAGTATAAGAGATCCTTAGTATCGAGTATTCTCATGGAAAATCCTAATAAGGATTTATATGATGGGGTGATGAAAAGATCACATTAAAATTTATTTTTAATATAGCGTAATTTATGTAATATTCTATAAAGTATTTTAAAATGGTACCTTTACTTATAATATAGAAATAACACTTCACAGACTTATAACTTATATACCCCTTACAGTTACGTCCATTCTGACTGTATGGGTATTTATATATGAAAGTTATAAAGTTACATTGTCTCTTTAACCTGAGACGATCCTAACTTAATAATTAAAATCTCTTTAAACAGTGATGATATTTTACTTGTTGAGAATCTTGCTAATACTCTACGTTCAGGAGACTGAGAGAATAATGTTATATTGCTGGATAACTTCTCAATCAAAGTAAGTAGAGAGGACCTTCTCAAGACTGAGACAAGTGTCGTACTACCTAACCCACGCCACTCACCCCTGGCGCCAGCTGGCGTCAGGTGAGTAGTGCAGAGGTGACGCCACACAAATATAAATTGGTCGGTATCCATGGTGAACCTCCATTTCCTTACCAAAATAATTCGTATAAACATATACATATAATGAAAATGGGAAAGACGAAAATGAATATTTAATATTATAAAGCTGATTACTCTTGATTTAGTTATTAACGATGGCAGTCGCAATGTAATATTACACAGATGAACAAATATAAAAGTTATATTTTACAAAGCCGCATCTCGGCGTGACAACATTGTATCAGTCTCATCTGCTGGAAAAATGACAGGATGGATAATGAGAACCTTCAAAATGACAGGATGGATAATGAGAACCTTCAAAATGACAGGATGGATAATGAGAACCTTCAAAATGACAGGATGGATAATGAGAACCTTCAAAATGACAGGATGGATAATGAGAACCTTCAAAACGACAGGATGGATAATGAGAACCTTCAAAATGACAGGATGGATAATGAGAACCTTCAAAATGACAGGATGGATAATGAGAACCTTCAAAACTAGGGATGCCCAGCGTATGATGACACTCTTCAGGTCGCTTGTTCTATATAGGCTGGAATATTGCTGCACACTAACAGCACCTTACAAGGCAGGTGAAATTGCTGACCTAGAAAATGTACAGAGAACCTTCACGGCGCACATAACTGCAATAAAAACTTCAATTACTCTGAACACTTTAAGTTCCTCAACCTGTATTCCTTTAAAGTGCAGGCGGGAGAGATACATGATTATATACAGCTGGAAAATCCTAAAGGGACTAGTACCAAACTTGCACACGAAAATCACTCCATATGAAAGAGAAAGACTAGGCAGACGATGCAACTTCCCCTCATTGGAAAGCTAGGGTGCCAGTAGCAAGATAAGAAACAAGTGTTAGGGGCCCAAGACTGTTTAACTGCCTCCCAGCATACATAAAGTGGATTACCAATAGACCCCTGGCAGTCTTGAAGGCACTGGACAGGCACCTAAAGTCAGTACCTGACCAGGCAGGCTGTGGTTCGCATGTTGGGTTGTGTGCGGTGAGCAGTAACAGCTTGGTTAATCAGGTCTTGATCCACCATGAGGCCTGGTAACAGACCAGGCCGTGGAAGCGTTGACCTCCGAAACCCTCTTCAGGTACACTCCACGGTCAACTCTCCCGCGGCCCGGTCTAACATTCTTTTGGTGCAAAATTAATTTTTTTTACATAAACATCAATGAAAAAAATATATCTTTAAACGTATAAGAGAATTTTTTAGAAAGGACTTAATTTTAAATGAGCTCTTGCTAATTGACCAGTTTTACATATTCGGCACATATATATATATACATATATATATATATATATATATATATATATATATATATATATATATATATATATATATATATATATATATATATATATATATATATATATATATATATATATATATATATATATATAGGGGGGTAAAGAAGGTTTTGTGTGCAAGGGGCTTGGACTTCCAGCAAGCATGCGTGAGCATATTTAATAGTTATGAATGGATGTAAATAGTTTTTAGGACTTGACGTGTTGTTGGAGTGTAAGGAAGGTAACATTTATGAAGGGATTCAGGGAAACCGGCAGTCCAGACTTGAGTCCTGGAGATGGGATGTACCGTGACGGCACTCTGAAGGAGGGGTGTTAATGTTGCAGTTTTATAACTGTAGTGTAAGCATGCCTCTGGCAAGACAGTGATGGAGTGAATGTTGATGAAAGTTTTTCTTTTACGGGCCACCCTGCCTTGGTGGGAAACGGCCGATGCCGATATTGCAAGGAATCAATGCTCCTACTTGGATAGCATGAAATCACATTATCAGAGGGTGTCCAGCAAGGGGATCCTTTTGCACCATTTCTCTTCTGTTTAGCAGCTAGGGAAATCACAATCAGATTGACTAGTGAGCTAAACATCTGGTTCTAGGATGATGGCACACTAGCAGGTACAAAGGAGTCCCTCCAAGATGATCTTACACAGGTGATGACACTGGGACAGGAAATGGGTCTCATCGTGAATCCATCCAAATGTGAAATCATCTCAATCAATCAACAAGTGATAAACGCAGAGAGATCAAAACTACCAGGAGCATCAGTCATTGCCCCCACAAATAGCGTCTTGCTTGAAGCACCTCTGGGAAGCGATGCCATTGATACAATTCTCAGGAAGAAATTAGAAGAGTTGAAGTGAATAGAACAACGAATAGGCAATCTTGACACCCACGATGCCTTGTGCCTTCTCACTAAGTGCTTGAGTCTGCCCAGGTTGACATATTTCCTAAGATGTGCACCTTCATATGATAACCCTATACTGCACGAATATGACAATATCCTGAGGCAGATTTTTACGAAAGTATTTAACCTTACTCTAGAAGACGGGCAGTGGAACCAAGCTGCACTTCCAGTCAGACTAGGAGGCATTGGTGTCCGCAAGTCATCACAGATTGCGCTACCTGCTTGTCTGTCCTCATTCATTGCATCCAGAGGGCTTGTAGCAGCAATTCTCCCTGAACATCTTAGGAACAAGATTGAAATCCAGGACCTAAAGTTCATCGACGGAGCTAAGATCTGGGATAATCTAACGGGCGCTGAAACCAGACCTGCTCCCTCCAACAACTACAAACAGCCGCACTGGAATGGCCCAATAGTGGAGAACTAAAAAAAACCATACCACGGGCGGGGATAGAACCCGCGATCAGAGAGTCTCAAAACTCCAGACCGTCGCGTTAGTCACTGGACCAGCTAGCCACAAAAAGATTCGTCCAACTAGGTATATTTCTACACCATAGGAAGGTTAGCATAGGCACCACTGTGACCACAAATGCAAGTTTTTACAGACGAATCTCCAGCTAGCGTGGCCGTAACGAACTCTAGCTCAAGTCCCTTCACTGCCGTCAACATGACTCACGAAATCGTAATGACACGATTGCAAACAAACCATACCACGGGCGGGGATAGAAATATACCTAGTTGGACGAATCTTTTTGTGACTAGTCGGTCCAGTGGCTAACGCGACGGTCTGAAGTTTCGAGACTCTGATCGCAGTTTCTAACTCCGCCCGTGGTATATATATATATATATATATATATATATATATATATATATATATATATATATATATATATATATATATATATATACATATATATATAAACACTTATCTCTGGCTGAAGGAGACTCGAACCTACGAACCTTGGAACAAGGTACGCAGTGCTTTACCAATCTACCCACACTGGACCAATATCTTGGAGTCCAGCTTGCGCTAGACTTTGATCCAAGGCAGCCAGCTTTCAGGAAGAAGGCTTACAGCTTTTCATCTCATCCCCTGCATGCATCAGCCTTACTAGAGATTTTAACACTGCAAGGAATTCGCAAGAGCAGGCGAAATATACACAAACACTGATCTCTGGCTAAAGGAGGCTCGAACCTACGAACCTTGGAACAAAGTACGCAGTACTTTACCAATCTACCCACACTGGACCAACACCTTAGAGTCCAGCTCATTTAAAATTGTGTTCTTTCTGAAATTTTCTCTTATTCGTTTAAAAATATATTTTTTTCATTAATGTTAATGTAAAAAATTTTATTTTTGCACCAAAAGAATCTTAGAAAACTTACCTAACCTTATTATAACAAGAACAATTTATTTTAGTCTAACCCAACTAAATTTATTTTAAATACGTTTACAATAATTTAGTACTAAACAAACACAATCAAATATATTTTTTTCGTTAGGTTCAGAATGATTTTGGCGAAATTATTGCATACACAAATTTTCACTTGTCGTATATGGCAAGATGAGCGTTGCTATTTAAGGCAAGATGGCAAGTTCTACCATAAAGAAGGTTTTGTGTGCGAGGGGCTTGGACTTCCAGCAAGCAAGGAGGCCTGGTCACAGACCGGGCCGCGGGGGCGTTGACCCCCGGAACTCTCTCCAGGTAAACTCCAGGTAAGCATGCGTAAGCGCATTTGATAGGACTGCGGGGACCGCCGCCAATTTGAGGATCTCTGGCACAAAGTCTACTACTGTTATGCAGAGTATTTCCAACAAATTAGGTTAGTTTTGTCCCAGGATGCGACCCACACAACTCAACTAACACCCAGATACCCATTTTACACTGATGGGTGAACAGGGACAGCAGATGTCTTATGGAAACACGTCCCTAATGTTTCCCAGCCGTACCAGAGGAGATTCGAACTCCGGACGTGTGTGAGCTGAGTGCGCTAGTGATCCAGCTTATATGATGACAACTGATAAGCTGTCAAAGACAATGTTTAGTCAGAGGTGTTCCTTTTAGCAGCTAACATGAAACTAATGAAAAGCGGAAGACGAAACATTGAAAACGAGCCTGGACAGTTGTAGGATTGGTCAGTTAAGTGTATATTAGAATTTAACCTCCAGTAAATGTAATGTTACAAAATTCAGGGAAGGTAAACACGCCCAGAATCATAATACAGGTTAATGAAACAAAGACTGCAAACCTTGATAGAGAAGGACCAAGTGATCACCGTAGAGCAAGCTAAGGAAACAAAGGCTGTAAACCTTGATAGAGAAGGACCAAGTGATCACCGTAGAGCAAGCTAAGGAAACAAAGACTGCAAACCTTGATAGAGAAGGACCAAGTGATCACCGCAGAGCAAGCTAAGGAAACAAAGACTGCAAACCTTGATAGAGAAGGACCAAGTGATCACCCTAGAGCAAGCTAAGGAAACAAAGACTGCAAACCTTGATAGAGAAGGACCAAGTGATCACCGTAGAGCAAGCTAAGGAAACAAAGGCTGTAAACCATGAGAATAAGGAACAAGGGATAACAATATTTTGACCAAATCTCCCGATACATACAACAGTTGAATAGCAGCCGCAGCAAAAGCAAAAACTGGCAGATTGATATTTAATTTTCAGGAAGCTGAGTCAAGAATCATCGCGATACTGTATCACAATATACGACATTTTTATACCCATCTTGGTGTACTCAGCACCCATGTACAACTGATAAAACATGTTAAAAAGTTGGAAAAAGTTCAGGTGTATATAGAGAGACTTATCCCAAGAGTGAGGAGCTGTGATGAGAGACTAAATCAGTGGTTATAAAGTGGTTCAGTTTAGTGGTAGATAGGAAACCTGGTGAGAGGTAGAGCCAGGAGCTGAGACTCAACCCTTGTAACCACAAAAGGTTGAGTACAAACAAATAAGTACTGACGATGTATTTATCAGTGTATATGTTTAAAGTTAATTAATTCTTTCAATTATTAAGACTATAATATAGTTAAAGGTCAAAATAGTCCACATTATTAACTTAATGACTGTTAATTAAGAGGTCCTCACCATTTATATCTAAAAATCATAACTTTGTGTCTTCTCAACTTACCCACAATTATTAACAAGTGTGACTATCAAGTGGTTGTTTCAGGTTGTCAGGCTGGGTGGGAGTATAACCACACCTACTTCCACTTGACACTGAGTATATCAAGTGGTTGTTTCAGGTTGTCAGGCTGGGTGGGAGTATAACCACACCTACTTCCACTTGACACTGAGTATATCAAGTGGTTGTTTCAGGGTGTCAGGCTGGGTGGGAGTATAACCACACCTACTTCCACTTGACACTGAGTATATCAAGGTTGTCAGGCTGGGTGGGAGTATAACCACACCTACTTCCACTTGACACTTAGTATATCAAGTGGTTGTTTCAGGGTGTCAGGCTGGGTGGGAGTATAACCACACCTACTTCCACTTGACACTGAGTATATCAAGTGGTTGTTTCAGGTTGTCAGGCTGGATGGGAGTATAACCACACCTACTTCCACTTGACACTGAGTATACCAAGTGGTTGTTTCAGGTTGTCACTCTGGGTGGGAGTATGACTACACCTATTTCCACTGACACTGAGTATATCAAGTGGTTGTTTCAGGATGTCAGGCAGGATGGGAGTATGACCACACCTACTACCACTTGACACTGAGTATATCAAGTGGTTGTTTCAGGGTGTCAGGCTGGGTGGGAGTATGACCACACCCACTACGACCAGACACTGAGTATACAAGAAAACTGGGTGTGTGAGAGGGACAGTCTGGTGGCAACTTGGATGTCTGCTGGTGTAGCTGGCAACGTCGTCGGTACACTTATCCTCAGCTCGCTGTCTGACATGTGAATTACTCTCCCTTACTCTTTTACCTCTTATATATAATTTGATATCATATTTTCACTTAATAGAGTAAAAGTCTATTGGCCACTCTTAAAAGGGTCATAAAAGTGTACGGGGTAAAAGTATTTAAAAGGCTTAAATAACAAAAAAAGGCACAATACCGTGACTGGAACGGTACACAAAAAACCCGCACATAGAAGAAAGAAGCTTACGACGACGTTTCGGTCTGACTTGGACCATTTACAAAGTCACACTGTGTGACTTTGTAAATGGTCCAAGTCGGACCGAAACATCGTCGTAAGCTTCTCTCTTCTATGTGCGGGTTATTTGTGTATTTAAAAGGCTTAATTCTTGTTCTTGACGTTACATTGGTAATTCTATAGTTTTCTGGCGTCATTTCCTAAGCTTCTTTTTGTCTGTCTCACCTGTCAACGTCTTCTGTCGACCCACAATATTCACGCTTAATTAGGTTCCTTCCAATTTCAGCCTAATATATTTTCTTTCTACTTATATTTTTCTGTGTGCCAGTAGTGTCTGCTCCCTCACTTCTCTGAGCTCCTACTGGCCACTCCATAGGTACTGCTAATATCATTATTATTGTTAGGTAAAAGGTGAAATATACAGTTAATGTAACATTTTATTGTGGCAACGTTTCGCTCTCCAGAAGCTTTGTCAAGACGGCTTGATAAGGATCCTGGAGAGCGAAACTTTTCCACAGTAAAATGTCACATTAGTTGGACATGTGTCATTTTACTTAACGTTATTAAGCCTTTACTGTATCTTCACTTCAGCTACACTTATCTTTTACTTAAATGAAACCCATCTATAAGTAATAGTCCCTCAAAGCTTACTTAATAATAATAATAATAATAATAATGTTGATAAATTAGACACATGTGCAGTCCATCAATCTTGAATTCAAGATTGATGGACTGAACACATCGACTCAAGGTTGAGGGACTGATTACCTCATTCTCCTCCTGTTCTTCAAGTTTCTCCTATGTATGGACTGATGAAGCCACTGTGTGGCGAAACGTTTCCTCAATAAAGATACCCAAGAGTTGCACATGTGTCTAATTTATCAACATGTCGGTTCTCTGAACCATTCATCTACAAATAATAATAATTTTATTATTATTATTATCAAAAAGAAGCGCTAAGCAATAATAATAATAATAATAATAATAATAATAATAATAATAATAATAATAATAACAATAATAATAATAATAATAATAATAATAATAATAATAATAGTAATAATAATAAAAATAATAATAATAATTATAATAACAATAATAATAATAATAATAATAATAATAATAATAATAATAATAATAATAATAATAGTAATAATAATAATAATAATAATAATAATAATGATATATTTATTTACTACCAGTACATGTACAAGGTATACAGACCATAGCTGACATCAGTGACATACTACTATATAGAAATCCACTTATTTTGCAGAGCATTTCCCTGTAAATTATGTCAATTTTGTCCCAGGATGCAACCCACACCAGTCGACTAACACCCAGGTACCCATTTTACTGACTGGTGAACAGGAACAACAGGTATAATGTTTCCACCCTTGCTGGGAATCAACCACGGAACCTCAGCGTGTGAAGCGAGAGCTTTGCCTACCAGGCCACGGGCCACCATTCATGATTCACTGAGTGTGGCACCATTATAGTAGCACTCGTCTATTACCAACCACTGGCTTTCCACTCCTTTTCTCCCTCCCTTACTGTATGCTGTGAGATGTATCATTGTTGATTGTTCAGTTACCTAGACATTTCCCTCACCTACCAGCTTGTTACAACCACCCTCATCCATCCCCATAATACTGCATACTACATCATTCCATGGTATTATACAACCACCATCATCCATGGTATTATACAACCACCATCATCCACAGTATTATACAACCACCATCATCCATGGTATTATACAACCACCATCATCCATGGTATTATACAACCACCATCATCCATGGTATTATACAACCACCATCATCCATGGTATTATACAACCACCATCATTCAAGGTATTATACAACCACCATCATCCATGGTATTATACAATCACCATCATCCATGGTATTATACAACCACCATCATCCATTGTATTATACAATCACAATCAACCATGGTATTATACAACAAACATCATCCATGGTATTATACAATCACCATCATCCATGGTATTATACAATCACCATAATCCATGGTATTACACAACCACCATCATCCATGGTATTATACAACCAGCATCATCCATGGTATTATACAACCAGCATCATCCATGGTATTATACAACCAGCATCATCCATGGTATTATACAACCACCATCATCCATGGTATTATACAATCACCATCATCCATGGTATTATACGACCACCATCATACATGGTATTATACAACCACCATCATCCATTGTATTATATAACCACCATCATCCATGGAATTATACAATCACCATCATCCATGGTATTATACAAACACCATCATCCACGGTATTATACAATCACCACCATCCATGGTATTATACAATCACCATCATCCATGATACTATACAATCACCAACATCCATGGTATTATACAACCACCATCATCCATTGCATTATACAATCAGCATCATCCATAGTATTATACAATCACCATCATCCATGGTATTACACAACCACTACCATCCATGGAATTATGCAATCGCCATCATCCATGGTATTATACAACCACCATCATCCATGGTATTATACAATCACCATCATCCACGGTATTATACAACCACAATCATCCATGGTATTATACAACCACCATCATCCATGGTATTATACAACCACCATCATCCATGGTATTATACAATCACCATCATCCATGATATTATACAACCAGCATCATCCATGGTATTACACAATCACTATCATCCATGGTATTATACAACTACAATCATCATTGGTATTATACAATCACAATCATCCATGGTATTATACAATCACCATCACCAATGGTATTATACAACCACCATCATCCATTGTATCTTACAATCACCATCATCCATGGTATTATGCAATCACCATCATCCACGGTATTATACAACCACCATCATCCATGGTATTATACAATCACCGTCATCAATGGTATTACACAATCATTATCATCCATGGCATTATACAATCACCATCATCCATGGTATTACACAACCACCATCTTCCATGATATTATGCAATCACCATCATCCATTGTATTATACAACCACCATCATCCATGGTGTTATACAATCACCATCAGCCATGGTATTATACAATCACCATCATCCATGGTATTATACAATCATTATCATCCATGGTATTATACAATCACCATCATCCTTGGTATTTTACAATCACCATCATCCATGGTATTATACAACCACCATCATCCATGGTATTATACAATCACCATCAACCATGGTATTATCATCCATGGTATTATACAATCACCATCATCCATGGAATTATACAACCTTCATCATCCATGGTATTATACAACCACAATCATCCATAGTAATCACACCATCATCCATGGTATTATACAACCACCATCATCCATGGTATTATACAACCACCATCATCCATGGAATTATACAACCACCATCATCCATGGTATTATACAACCACCATCATCCATGGTATTATACAACCATCATCATCAATGATATTATGTAACCACCATCATACATGGTATTTTAAAATTACCATCATCCATGGTATTATACAATCACCATGTTGTTAGGTCATGCATGGTATTATACAACCACACATCTCCATGGTATTATGCAATCACCCTTAAAGTTTTGAGGTGGTCACCATCATCCATGGTATTATACAATCACCATCATCCATGTTATTATACAATTATCATCATCCATGGAATTATACAACCACCATCATCCATGGTATTATACAACCATTATCATCAATGGTATTATACAACTACCATCATCCATGGAATTATACAATCACCATCATCCATGGTATTATACAATCACCATCATCCATGGTATTACACTATCACGTCATCCAAGGTATTATACAATCACCATCATCCATAGTATTATACAATCACCATCATCCATGGTATTATACAATCACCGTCATCCAATGTATTATACAACCACCATCATCCATTGTTTTATTCAATCACCATCATCCATGGTATTATACAATCACCATCATCCATGGTATTATACAATCACCATCATCAATGGTATTATACAATCACCATCATCCATGGTATTATACAATCAGAATCATCCATGGTATCACACAATCACCATCATCCATTGTATTATACCATCACCGTCATCCATGGTATTATACAACCACCATCATCCATGGTATTATGCAATCAACATCATCCATGGTATTATACAGTCACAATCATCCATGGTATTATACAACCACAATCATCCATGGTACCATACAATCACCGTCATCCACGGTGTTATACAAAAACCATCATCCATGGAATTATACAATCACCATCATTCGTGGCATTATACAATCACCGTCATCCATAGTATTATACAATCATCATCATCCATGGTATTATACAACCACCATCATCAATGGTATTATACAATCACCGTCATCCATAATATTATACAATCACATTCATCCGTTGTATTATACAATCACCGTCATCCATGGTATTATGCAATCTTCATCATCCTTTGTATTATACAATAATCATCATCCATGGTATTATACAATCAACATCATCCATGGTATTATACACCCACCATCATCCATGGGATTACACAACCACCATCATCCATGGTATTATACAATCACCATCATCCATGGAATTATACAACAACCATCATCCATGGAATTATACAACAACCATCATCCACGGTATTATACAATCACCATCATCCATGGTATTATACAACCACCATCATCCATTGAATTATACAATCACAATCAACCATGGTATTATACAACAAACATCATCCATGGTATTATACAACACCATCATCACAATCACCATAATCCATGGTACACAACCACCATCATCCATGGTATTATACAACCAGCATCATCCATGGTATTATACAACCAGCATCATCCATGGTATTATACAACCAGCATCATCCATGGTATTATACAACCACCATCATCCATGGTATTATACAATCACCATCATCCATGGAATTATACGACCACCATCATACATGGTATTATACAACCACCATCATCCATTGTATTATATAACCACCATAATCCATGGAATTATACAATCACCATCATCCATGGTATTATACAAACACCATCATCCACGGTATTATACAATCACCACCATCCATGGTATTATACAATCACCATCATCCATGATATTATACAATCACCAACATCCATGGTATTATACAATTATACATTATACAATCCATCATCCATGGTATTATACAATCACCATTATACATGGTATAATACAATCACCAACATCCATGGTATTATACAATAACCATCATCCATGGTATTATACAATCACCATCATCCATGGTATTATACAGTCACCATCATCCATGGTATTATACAATCATCGTCATCCATGGTATTAAACAATCACGATCATCCATGGTATTATAAAACCAAAATCATCCATGGTATTGTACAATCATTATCATCCATTGTATTATACAACCACCATCATCCAATTTATTATACAACCACCATCATCCATGGTATTATACAACCACCATGATCCATAGTATTATACAACCACCATCATCCACGGTATTATACAACCACCATCATCCATGGTATTACAATCAATCATCCATCATCCATCCATGGTATTATAGAATCACCATCATCCATGGTATTATACAATCTCCAACATCCATAGTATTATAAAATCACCATCATGGTATTATACAATCACCATCATCCATGGAATTACACAACCACCATTATCCATGGTATTATAAAACCACCATCGTCCATGGTATTATACAACCGCTTTCATCCATGTTATTATACAACCACCATCATTCATGGTATTATACAACCACCACCATTCTTGGTATTATACAATCACCGTCATCCATGGTATTATACAATCACCATCATCCATGGTATTATACAACCACCATCATCCATGGTATTATACAATCACCATCATCCATGGTATTATACAATCACCATCATCCATGGTATTATACAATCACCATCATCCATGGTATTATAAAATCACCATCATGGTATTATACAATCACCATCATCCATGGAATTATACAACCACCATCATCCATGGTATTATACAACCACCATCATCCATGGTATTATACAACCACCATCATCAGTGGTATTATACAACCACCATCATCCATGGTATTATACAATCACCATCATCCATGGTATTATACAATCACCATCATCCATGATATTATACTATCACCATCATCCATGGTATTATACAATCACCATCATCCAATGTATTATACGATCACCATCATCCATGGTATTATACAATCACCGTCATCCATTGTATTATACAACCACCATCATCCATTGTAATATACAATCACAATCATCCATGGTATTATACAATCACCATCATCCATGGTATTATACAGTCACCATCATCCATAGTATTATACAATCACCATCATCCATGGTGTTATACAATCACCATCATCCATGGTATTATACATTCACAATCATCCATGGTATTATACAATCTCCGTCATCCATGGTATTATACGACCACCATCATCCAGGTTATTATGCAATTAACATCATGCATGGTATTATACAATCACAATCATCCATGGTATTATACAACCACCATCATCCATGGTATTATACAATCACCGTCATCCATGGTGTTTTACAAAATCCATCATCCATGGTGCTACACAATCATCATCATCCGCGGTATTATACAATCACCGTCATCCATGGTATTATACAACCACCATCATCCATTGTATTATACAACCACCATCATCCATGGTATTATACAATCACCATCATCCATGGTATTATACAATCACCATCATCCATTGTATTATACAATCACCGTCATCCATGGTATTATGCAATCACCATCATCCATTGTATTATACAATAATCATCATCCATGGTATTATACAATCACCATCATCCATGGTATTACACAACCACCATCATCCATGGTATTATACAACAACCATCATCAATGGTATTATATAACCACCATCATGCATGGTATTATACAACCACCATCATCCATGGTATTATACAACCACCATCATCCATGGCATTATACAACCACAATCATCCATGGTATTATGCAACCACCATCATCCATGGTTTTATACAACCACCATCATCCATGGTATTGTACAACCTCCATCATCCATGGTATTATACAACAAGCATCATCCATGGTATTATACAACCACCATCATCCATGATGTTATAATGGTATTATACAACCACCATCATCCATCGTATTATAATGGTATTATACAACCATCATCATCCATGGCATTATACAATGACCATCATCTATGGTATTATACAATCACCATCATCCATGGTATTACACAATCATCGTCATCCATGGTATTATACAACCACAATCATCCATGGTATTATACAACCACCATCATCCATGGTATTATACAATCACCATAATCCATGGTATTACACAACCACCATCATCCATGGTATTATACAACCACCATCATCCATGGTATTATACAACCAGCATCATCCATGGTATTATACAACCAGCATCATCCATGGTATTATAAAACCACCATCATCCATGGTATTATACAATCACCATCATCCATGGTATTATACGACCACCATCATACATGGTATTATGCAACCACCATCATCCATGGTATTATGTAACCACCATCATCCATGGAATTATACAATCTCCATCATCCATGGTATTATACAAACACCATCATCCACGGAATTATACAATCACCACCATCCATGGTATTATACAATCACCATCATCCATGGTATTATACAATCACCAACATCCATGGTATTATACAACCACCATCATCCATTGCATTATACAATCAGCATCATCCATAGTATTATACAATCACCATCATCCATGGTATTACACAACCACTACCATCCATGGAATTATGCAATCGCCATCATCCATGGTATTATACAACCACCATCATCCATGGTATTATACAATCACCATCATCCACGGTATTATACAACCACAATCATCCATGGTATTATACAACCACCATCATCCATGGTATTATACAACCACCATCATCCATGGTATTATACAATCACCATCATCCATGATATTATACAACCAGCATCATCCATGGTATTACCGCTATGTGTACCCCTAACAACAATATTCAATACATCTATCGAAACAGGGAGATTGCCTGAGGCATGGAAGACAGCAAATGTAGTCCCAATCATTAAAAAAGGAGACAGACATGAAGCATTAAACTACAGACCAGTGTCACTGACATGTATAGTATGCAAAATCATGGAGAAGATTATCAGGAGAAGAGTGGTGGAACACCTAGAAAGGAATGATCTCATCAACAGCAGCCAGCATGTTTTCAGGGACGGGAAATCCTGTGTCACAAACCTACTGGAGTTCTATGACATGGTGACAGCAGTAAGACAAGAGAGAGAGGGGTGGGTGGATTGCATTTTCTTGGACTGCAAGAAGGCGTTTGACACAGTTCCACACAAGAGATTGGTGCAAAAACTGGAGGACCAAGCAGGGATAACAGGGAAGGCACTACAATGGATCAGGGAATACTTGTCAGGAAGACAGCAGCGAGTCATGGTACGTGGCGAGGTGTCAGAGTGGGCACCTGTGACCAGCGGGGTCCCGCAGGGGTCAGTCCTAGGACCAGTGCTGTTTCTGGTATTTGTGAACGACATGACGGAAGGAATAGACTCTGAGGTGTCCCTGTTTGCAGATGACGTGAAGTTGATGAGAAGAATACACTCGATCGAAGACCAGGCAGAACTACAAAGGGATCTGGACAGGCTGCAGACCTGGTCCAGCAATTGGCTCCTGGAGTTCAATCCCACCAAGTGCAAAGTCATGAAGATTGGGGAAGGGCAAAGAAGGCCGCAGACGGAGTACAGTCTAGGGGGTCAGAGACTACAAACCTCACTCAAGGAAAAAGATCTTGGGGTGAGTATAACACCAGGCACATCTCCTGAAGCGCACATCAACCAAATAACTGCTGCAGCATATGGGCGCCTAGCAAACCTCAGAACAGCATTCCGACATCTTAATAAGGAATCGTTCAGGACCCTGTACACCGTATACGTTAGGCCCATATTGGAGTATGCGGCACCAGTTTGGAACCCACACCTAGCCAAGCACGTAAAGAAACTAGAGAAAGTGCAAAGGTTTGCAACAAGACTAGTCCCAGAGCTAAGAGGTATGTCCTACGAGGAGAGGTTAAGGGAAATCAACCTGACGACACTGGAGGACAGGAGAGATAGGGGGGACATGATAACGACACAAAATACTGAGAGGAATTGACAAGGTGGACAAAGACAGGATGTTCCAGAGATTGGACACAGTATCAAGGGGACTCAGTTGGAAGTTGAAGACACAGATGAATCACAACAATCACTATCATCCATGGTATTATACAACTACAATCATCATTGGTATTATACAATCACAATCATCCATGGTATTATACAATCACCATCACCCATGGTATTATACAACCACCATCATCCATTGTATCTTACAATCACCATCATCCATGGTATTATGCAATCACCATCATCCACGGTATTATACAACCACCATCATCCATGGTATTATACAATCACCGTCATCAATGGTATTACACAATCATTATCATCCATGGCATTATACAATCACCATCATCCATGGTATTATACAACCACCATCTTCCATGATATTATGCAATCACCATCATCCATTGTATTATACAACCACCATCATCCATGGTGTTATACAATCACCATCATCCATGGTATTATACAATCACCATCATCCATGGTATTATACAATCATTATCATCCATGGTATTATACAATCACCATCATCCATGGTATTTTACAATCACCATCATCCATGGTATTATACAACCACCATCATCCATGGTATTATACAATCACCATCAACCATGGTATTATAAAATCACCATCATGGTATTATACAATCACCATCATCCATGGAATTATACAACCACCATCATCCATGGTATTATAAAATCACCATCATGGTATTATACAATCACCATCATCCATGGAATTATACAACCACCATCATCCATGGTATTATACAACCACCATCATGCATAGTATTATACAGCCACCATCATCCACGTTATTATACAACCACCATCATTCATGGTATTATACAACCACCATCATTCTTGGTATTATACAATCATCATCATCCATGGTATTATACAACCACCATCATCCAAGGTATTATACAACCACCATCTCCATGGTATTATGCAACCACCATCATCCATGGTATTATACAATCACCATCATCCATGTTATTATACAATTATCATCATCCATGGAATTATACAACCACCATCATCCATGGTATTATACAACCATCATCATCAATGGTATTATACAACTACCATCATCCATGGTATTATACAATCACCATCATCCATGGTATTATACAATCACCATCATCCAAGGTATTATACAATCACCATCATCCATAGTATTATACAATCACCATCATCCATAGTATTATACAATCACCGTCATCCATTGTATTATACAACCACCATCATCCATTGTTTTATTCAATCACCATCATCCATGGTATTATACAATCACCATCATCCATGGTATTATACAATCACCATCATCGATGGTATTATACAATCACCATCATCCATGGTATTATACAATCACAATCATCCATGGTATCACACAATCACCATCATCCATTGTATTATACCATCACCGTCATCCAAGGTATTATACAACCACCATCATCCATGGTATTATGCAATCAACATCATCCATGGTATTATACAGTCACAATCATCCATGGTATTATACAACCACAATCATCCATGGTACCATACAATCACCGTCATCCACGGTGTTATACAAAAACCATCATCCATGGAATTATACAATCATCATCATCCGTGGCATTATACAATCACCGTCATCCATAGTATTATACAATCATCATCATCCATGGTATTATACAACCACCATCATCCATGGTATTATACAATCACCGTCATCCATAATATTATACAATCACCATCATCCATTGTATTATACAATCACCGTCATCCATGGTATTATGCAATCACCATCATCCATTGTATTATACAATAATCATCATCCATGGTATTATACTATCACCATCATCCATGTTATTATACAATCACCATCATCCATGGTATTATACAACACCATCATCAATGGTGTTATCATGCATGGTATTATACAACCACCATCATCCATGGTATTATACAACCACCATCATCCATGGTATTATACAACCACAATCATCCATGGTATTATGCAACCACCATCATCCATGGTTTTATACAACCACATCATCATGGTATTATGCAACCACCATCATCCATGGTATTATACAACCACCATCATCCATGGTATTGTACAACCTCCATCATCCATGGTATTATACAACAAGCATCATCCATGGTATTATACAACCACCATCATCCATGATGTTATAATGGTATTATACAACCACCATCATCCATGGTATTATAATGGTATTATACAACCACCATCATCCATGGCATTATACAACCACCATCATCCATGGTATTATACAATGACCATCATCCATGGTATTATACAATCACCATCATCCATGGTATTACACAATCATCGTCATCCATGGTATTATACAACCACAATCATCCATGGTATTATACAACCACCATCATCCATGATATTATACAATCACCATCATCCATGGTATTATAAAACCACAATCATCCATGGTATTATACAATCACTATCATCCATGGAATTATACAACTACAATCATCCATGGCATTATACAATCACAATCATCCATGGCATTATACAATCACCATCACCCATGGTATTATACAACCACCATCATCCATTGCATTTTACAATCACCATCATCCATGGAATTATGCAATCGCCATCATCCATGGCATTATTCAACCACAATCGTCCATGGTATTATACAAACACCATCATCCATGGTATTACACAATCACCATCATCCATGGTATTATACAACCACCATCATCCATGGTATTATACAATCACCATCATCCATGGTATTATACAATCACCATCAACCATGGTATTATAAAATCACCATCATGGTGTTATATAATCACCATCATCCATGGAATTATACAACCACCATCATCCATGGTATTATACAACCACCATCATGCATAGTATTATACAGCCACCATCATCCACGTTATTATACAACCACCATCATTCATGGTATTATACAACCACCATCATTCTTGGTATTATACAATCACCTTCATCCATGGTATTATACAACCACCATCATCCATGGTATTATACAACCACCATCATCCATGGTATTATGCAATCACCATTATCCATGGTATTATACAATCATCATCATCCATGGTATTATACAACCACCATCATCCAAGGTATTATACAACCACCATCTCCATGGTATTATGCAACCACCATCATCCATGGTATTATACAATCACCATCATCCATGGTATTATACAATCACCATCATCCATGGTATTACACTATCACGTCATCCAAGGTATTATACAATCACCATCATCCCTAGTATTATACAATCACCATCATCCATGGTATTATACAATCACCGTCATCCATTGTATTACTCAACCACCATCATCCATGGTTTTCTTCAATCACCATCATCCACGGTATTATACAATCACCATCATCCATGGTATTATACAATCACCATCATCCATGGTATTATACAATCACCATCATCCATGGTATTATACAATCACAATCATCCATGGTATTATACAATCACCATCATCCATTGTATTATACCATCACAGTCATCCATGGTATTATACAACCACCATCATCCATGGTATTATGCAATCAACATCATCCATGGTATTATACAATCACAATCATCCATGGTATTATACAACCACAATCATCCATGGTATCATACAATCACAGTCATCCACGGTGTTATACAAAAACCATCATCCATGGAATTATACAATCATCATCATCCGTGGCATTATACAATCACCGTCATCCATGGTATTATACAATCATCATCATCCATGGTATTATACAACCACCATCATCCATGGTATTATACAATCACCGTCATCCATAATATTATACAATCACCATCATTCATTGTATTATACAATCACCGTCATCCGTGGTATTATGCAATCACCATCATCCATTGTATTATACAATAATCATCATCCATGGTATTATACAATCACCGTCATCCATGGTATTATACAATCACCATCATCCATGGTATTATACAACCACCATCATCCATGGTATTATACAACAACCATCATCAATGGTATTATACAACCACCATCATGCATGGTATTATACAACCACCATCATCCATGGTATTATACAACCACCATCATCCATGGTATTATACAACCACAATCATCCATGGTATTATACAACCACCATCATCCATGGTATTATACAACCACCATCATCCATGGTATTGTACAACCTCCATCATCCATGGTATTATACAACAAGCATCATCCATGGTATTATACAACCACCATCATCCATGGTGTTATAATGGTATTATACAACCACCATCATCCATGGTATTATAATGGTATTATACAACCACCATCATCCATGGTGTTATATTGGTATTATACAACCACCATCATCCATGGTATTATAATGGCATTATACAACCACCATCATCCATTGTAATATACAACCACCATCATCCATGGTATTATACAATGACCATCATCCATGGTATTATACAATCACCATCATCCATGGTATTACACAATCATAGTCATCCATGGTATTATACAACCACAATCATCCATGGTATTATACAACCACCATCATCCATGATATTATCATCATCCATGATATTATACTATCACCATCATCCATGGTATTACACAATCCCCATCATCCATGGTATTATACAATCACCATCATCCTTGATATTATACTATCACCATGATCCGAGGTATTATACAATCACCATCATCCATGGTATTATACAATCACCATCATCCATGGTATTACAATCACCGTCATCCATTGCACTATACAACCACCATCATCCATTGTATTATACAACCAGCTTCATCAATGGTATTATACAATCACCGTCATCAATGGTATTATACAACCACCGTCATCCATGGTATTATACAACCACCATCATCCATTATATTATGCAATCACCATCATCCATGGTATTATTCAACCACCATCATCCATGATATTATACAATCACCATCATCCATGGTATTACACAATCACCATCATCCATGGTATTATACAAACACCATCATCCATGGTATTACACAATCACCATCATCCATGGTATTATACAATCACCATCATCCATTGTATTATACAATCACCATCATCCATGGTATTATACAATCACCATCATCCATGGTATTATACAATCACCATCATCCATGGTATTATACAATCACCATCATCCATGGTATTATACAATCACCATCATCCATGGTATTATACAATCACCATCATCCATGGTATTATACAATCACCATCATCCATGGTATTATACAACCACCATCATCCATGGTATTATACAATCACCATCATCCATGGTATTATACAATCACCATCATCCATGGTATTATACAATCACCATCATCCATGGTATTATACAATCACCATCATCCATGGTATTATACAATCACCATCATCCATGGTATTATACAATCACCATCATCCATGGTATTATGCAATCACCATCATCCATGGTATTATACAATCACCATTATACATGGTATTATACAATCACCAACATCCATGGTATTATACAATCACCATCATCCATGGTATTATACAATCACCATCATCCATGGTATTATACAGTCACCATCATCCATGGTATTATACAACCACCATCATCCATGGAATTATACAATCACCATCACCCATGGTATTATACAATCACCATCATCCATGGTATTATACAACCGCCATCATGGTATTATACAATCACCATCATGGTATTATACAATCACCATCATGGTATTATACAACCACCATCATCCATGGTATTATACAATCACCATCATCCATTGTATTATACAACCACCATCATCCATGGTATTATACAACAACCATCATCCATGTTATTATGCAACCAACATCATTCATAGTATTATACAACCACCATCATTCTTGGAATTATACAATCCCCGTCATCCATGGTATTATACAATCACTATCATCCATGGTATTATACAACCACCATCATCCATGGTATTATACAACAACCGTCATCCATCGTATTATACAACCTCTATCATCCATGATATTATACAACCACAATCATCCATGGTATTATACGAGCACCATAGAACATGGTATTGTACAACCACCATCATCCATGGTATTATTCAACGAGCATCATCCATGGTATTATACAACCACACTCATCCATGGTATTATAAAACCACCATCATCCATGGTATTATACGATGACTATCATCCATGGTATTATACAACCACTATCATCCTTGGTATTATACAACCACCATCATCCATGGTATTATACAATCGCCATCATCCATGGTATTATAAAACCAACATCATCCATGGTATTATACAATCATCATCATCCAATGCATTATACAACCACAATCATCCATGGTATTATACAACCACGATCATCCATGGTATTACATAACCATCATCATCCACGGTATTATACAATCACCATCATCCATGGTATTATGCAACCTCCATCATCCATGATATTATACAACCACTATCATTCATGGTATTATACAATCACTGTCATCCATGTTATTATACAATCACCATCATCCATGGTATTATACAACCTCCATTATCCACGGTATTATGCAATCACCATAATCCATGGTATTATTCAATCATCATCATCCATAGTATTATACAACCACCATCATCCATGGTATTATACAACCACCATCATCCATGATATTATGCAACCACCATCATCCATGGTATTATACAATAACCATCATCCATGGTATTATACAATCATCATCATCCGTGGTATTATACAACCACCATCATCCATGATATTATTCAATCACCATCATCCATTGAATTATACAATCACCATCATCCATGGTATTATACAATCACCATCATCCAATGTATTATACGATCACCATCATCCATGGTAATATACAATCACCATCGTCCATGGTATTATACAATCATCATCATCCATGGTATTACACATCCACCATCATCCATGGTATTATACAACCACCATCATCCATGGTATTATACAACCACCATCATCCAAGGTATTATACAATCACCATCATCCGTGGTATTATACAATCACCATCATCCAAGATATTATACTCTCACCATCATTCATGTTATTATACAATCACCATCATCCATGGTATTATACAACTACAATCATCCATGGTGTTATACAATCACAATCATCCATGGTATTATGCAATCACCATCACCCATGGTATTATACAACAACCATCATCCATTGTATTATACAATCACCATCATCCATGGTATTATGCAATCACCATCATCCATGGTATTATACAACCACCATCATCCATGGTATTATACAATCACCATAATCCATGGTATTACACAATCACCATCATCCATGGTATTATACAATCACCATCATCCATGGTATTAAACAACCTCCATTATCCAAGATATTATACAATCATCATCATCAATTGTATTATACAATCACCATCATCCATGGTATTATACAATCACCATCATCCAATGTATTATACAATCACCATCATAAATGGTATTATACAATCACCATCATCCATGGCATTATACAATCACCATCATCCATGGTATTATACAATCACCATCATCCATGGTATTATACAATAACCATCATCAATGGTATTATACAATCATCATCATCCATGGTATTATACAACCACCATCATCCATGATATTATTCAATCACCATCATCCATTGTATTATACAATCACCATCATCCATGGAATTATACAATCACCATCATCCAATGTATTATACGATCACCATCATCCATGGTATTATACAATCACCATCGTTCATGGTATTATACAATCATCATCATCCATGGTATTACACATCCACCATCATCCATGGTATTATACAACCACCATCATCCATGGTATTATACAACCACCATCATCCAAGGTATTATACAATCACCATCATCCATGGTATTATACAATCACCATCATCCAAGGTATTATACTATCACCATCATTCATGGTATTATACAATCACCATCATCCATGGAATTAAACAATCACCATCATCCATGGTATTATACAATCACCGTCATCCATTGTATTATTCAACCACTATCATCCATGGTTTTATACAATCAGCATCATCCATGGTATTATACAATCACCATCATCCATGGTATTATTCAATCACCATCATCCATGGTAATATACAATCACCATCATCCATGGTATTATACAATCACCATCATCCATGGTATTATAGAATCACCATCATCCATGGTATTATACAATCACCACCATCCACGGTATTATACAATCACCGTCATCTATGGTATTATACAACCACCATCATCTATGGTATTATACAATCAACATCATCCATGATATTATACAATCACAATCATCCATGGTATTTTACAACAACCATCATCCATGGTATTATACAACCACCATCGTCCATGGTATTATACAATCACCATCATCCATGGAATTATACAATCACCATCATCCATTGTAATATACAACAACCATCATCCAGGATATTATAAAATTACCATCATCCATGGTATTATACAACCACCATCATCCTTGGTATTATACAATCACTGTCATCCATGGTATTATACAACTACAATCATCCATGGTATTATACAATCACAATCATCCATTGTATTATGCAATCACCATCACCCATGGTATTATACAACAACCATCATCCATTGTATTATACAATCACCAACATCCATATTGTTATGCAATCACCATCATCCATGGTATTATACAACCACCATCATCCATGGTATTATACAGTCACCATCATCCATGGAATTATACAACCTCCATTATCCATGATATTATACAATCATCATCATCCATTGTATTATACAATCACCATCATCCATGGTATTACACAATCACCATCATCCAATGTATTATACAATCACTATCATCCATGGTATTATACAATCACCATCATCCATGGTATTATACAACCACCATCATCCATGATATTATACAATCACCATCATCCATGGTATTATACAATCACCATCATCCATGGTATTATGCAATCACCATCATCCATGGTTTTATGCAACCACCATCATCATTGGTTTTATACAACCACCATCATCCATGTTATTATACAACCACCATCATTCTTGGTATTATACAACCACCATCATTCTTGGTATTTTACAATCACCGTCATCCATGGTATTATACAATCACCATCATCCGTGGTATTATACAACCACCATCATCCAAGGTATTAAGCAATCACCATCATCCATGGGGTTATACAATCATCATCATCCACGGTATTGTACAACCACCATCATCCATGGTATTATACAACTATCATCATCCATGGTATTATACAACCACCATCATGCATGGCATTATACAACCTCCATCATCCATCATATTATACAATCATCATCATCCATGGTATTATACAACCACCATCATCCATGGTATTATACAACCACCATCATCCATGGTATTATTCTATCACCATCATCCATGATATTATGCAATCACCATCATCCATTGTATTATAGAATCACTATCATCAATGGTATTATACAATCACCGTCATCCTTTGTATTATACAACCACCATCATCCATGGTTTATACAATCACCATCATCCATGGTATTTTACAATCCCCATCATTAATGGTATTATACAATCAACATCATCCATGGTATTATACAATTACCATCATCCATGGTATTATATAACCAACATCATCCACGGTATTATACAATCACCATCATCCATGGTATTATACAATCACCATAATCCATGGTATTATACAATCACCATTATACATGGTATAATACAATCACCAACATCCATGGTATTATACAATCACCATCATCCATGGTATTATACAATCACCATCATCCATGGTATTATACAACCACCATCATCCATGGAATTATACAATCACCATCACCCATGGTATTATACAATCACCATCATCCAAGGTATTATAAAATCACCATCATGGTACTATACAATCACCATCATCCATGGTATTATACAATCACCATCATCCATGGTATTACACAATCACCATCATCCATGGCATTATACATCCACCATCATCCATGGTATTATGCAACCACCATCATCCATGATATTATACAACCACCATCATCCAAGGTATTATATAATCACTATCATCCATGGTATTATACAATCACCATCATCCATGGTATTATACTATCACCATCATTCATGTTATTATACAATCACCATCATCCAAGGTATTAAACAATCACCATCATCCATGGTATTATACAATCACCGTCATCCATTGTATTATTCAACCACTATCATCAATAGTTTTACACAATCACCATCATCCATGGCATTATGCAATCACCATCATCTATGGTATTATACAATCACCATCATCCATGGTAATATACAATCACCATCATCCATGGTATTATACAATCACCATCATCCATGGTATTATAGAATCACCATCATCCACGGTATTATGCAATCACCGTCATCCATGGTATTATACAACCACCATCATCTACGGTATTATACAATCAACATCATCCATGATAATATGCAATCACAATCATCCATTGTATTATACAACAACCATCATCCATGGTATTATACTACCACCATCATCCATGGTATTATACAATCACCATCATCCATGGAATTATACAATCACTATCATCCATTGTATTATACAACAACCATCGTCGATAATATTATAAAATTACCATCATCCATGGTATTATACAACCACCATCATCCTTGGTATTATACAATCACTATCATCCATGGTATTATACAACTACAATCATCCATGGTATTATACAATCACAATCATCCATGCTATTATGCAATCACCATCACCCATGGTATTATACATCAACCATCATCCATTGTATTATACAATCACCATCATCCATGGTATTATGCAATCACCATCATCCATTGTATTATACAACCACCATCACCCATGGTATTATACAATCACCATAATCCATGGTATTACACAATCACCATCATCCATGGTATTATACAATCACCATCACCCATGGAATTATACAACCACCATTATCCATGATATTATGCAATCATCATCATCCATTGTGTTATACAATCACCATCATCCATGGTATTATACAATCACCATCATCCATGGTATTATACAATGACCATCATCCATGGTATTATACAACCACCATCATCCATGGTATTATACAATCACCATCATTCATGGTATTATACAATCACCATCGTCCATGGTATTTTAAAATCACCTTAATGGTATTATACAATCAATATCATCCATGGAATTACACAATCACCATCTTCCATGTTATTATACAACCACCATCATCATTGGTATTATACAACCACCATCATCCATGTTATTATACAACCACCATCATTCATGGTATTATACAACCACCATCATTCTTGGTATTTTACAATCACCGTCATCCATGGTATTATACATTCACGATCATCCGTGGTATTATACAAACACCATCATGCTAGGTATTATGCAATCACCATCATCCATGGTATTATACAATCATCATCATCCACGGTATTGTACAACTACCATCATCCATGGTATTATGCAACCACCATCATCCATGGTATTATACAACCACCATCATCCATGGTATTATACAACCACCATCATCCGTGGTATTATACAATCATCATCATCCATGGTATTATACAACCACCATCATCCATGGTATTATACAATGACCATCATCCATGGTATTATACAATCACCATCATCCATGGTAGTATACTATCTCCATCATCCATGGTATTATACAATCACCATCATCCATTGTATTATAGAATCACTATCATCAATGGTATTATACAATCACCTTCATCCTTTGTATTATACAACCACCATCATCCATGGTTTATACAATCACCATCATCCATGGCATTATACAATCACCATCATCCATGGTAATATACAATCACCATCATCCATGGTATTATACAATTACCATCATCCATGGTAATATATAATCACCATCATCCATGGTATTGTACAATCACCATCATCCATGGAATTATACAATCACCATCATTCATGGTATTATACAATCACCATCATCCATGGTATTATACAATCACCATCATCCATGGTATTATGCAATCACCATCATCCATGGTATTATACAATCACCATTATCCATGGTATTATACAATCACCAACATCCATGGTATTATACAATCACCATCATCCATGGAATTATTCAATCACCATCATCCATGGTATTATACAGTCACCATCATCCATGGTATTATACAACCACCATCATCCATGGAATTATACAATTACCATCATCCATGGTATTATACAATCACCATCATCCATGGTATTATAAAATCACCTTCATGGTATTATACAATCACCATCATCCATGGAATTATACAACCACCATTACCCATGGTATTATAAAACCACCATCGTCCAAGGTATTATACAACCACCTTCATCCATGTTATTATACAACCACCATCATTCATGGTATTATACAACCACCACCATTCTTGGTATTATACAATCACCGTCATCCATGGTATTATACAATCACCATCATCCATGGTATTATACAACCACCATCATCCATGGTATTATACAATCACCATCATCCATGGTATTATACAATCACCATCATCCATGGTATTATACAATCACCATCATCCATGGTATTATACAATCACCATCATCCATGGTATTATACAATCACCATCATCCATGGTATTATACAATCACCATCATCCATGGTATTATACAATCACCATCATCCATGGTATTATACAATCACCATCATCCATGGTATTATACAATCACCATCATCCATGGTATTATACAATCACCATCATCCATGGAATTATACAACCACCATTACCCATGGTATTATACAACCACCTTCATCCATGGTATTATACAACCACCACCATTCTTGGTATTATACAATCACCGTCATCCATGGTATTATACAATCACCATCATCCATGGTATTATACAACCACCATCATCCAAGGTATTATGCAATCACCGTCATCCGTGGTATTATACAATTATCATCATCCATGGTATTATACAACCACCATCATCCATGGCATTATACAACCACCATCATCCGTGGAATGATACAACCACCATCATCCATGGTATTATACAATCACCATCATCCATGGTATTATACAATCACCATCATCCATTGTATTATACAACCACCTTCATCCATGGTATTATTCAATCACCATCATCCAAGGTATTATACAATCACCATCATCCATGGTATTATACAATCACCATCATCCATGGTATTAAACAATCACTATCATCAATGGTATTATACAGTCACCGTCATCCTTTGTATTACACAATCACCATCATCCACGGTTTTATACAATCACCATCATCCATGGTATTATATAATTACCATCATCCTCGGTATTATACAATCAACATCATCCATGGTATTATACAATTACCATCATCCATGGTATTATATAACCAGCATCATCCACGGTATTATACAATCACCATCATCCATGGTATTATACAATCACCAACATCCATGGTATTATACAATCACCATCATCCATGGTATTATACAATCACCATCATCCATGGTATTATACAGTCACCATCATCCATGGTATTATACAACCATCATCATCCATGATATTATGCAACCACCATCATCCATGGTATTATACAATAACCATCATCCATGGTATTATACAATCACCATCATCAATGGTATTATACAATCACCATCATCCAATGTATTATACGATCACCATCATCCATGGTATTATACAATCACCATCGTCCATGGTATTATACAATCATCATCATCCATGGTATTACACATCCACCATCATCCATGGTATTATACAACCACCATCATCCATGGTATTATACAACCACCATCATCCAAGGTATTATACAATCACCATCATCCATGGTATTATACAATCACCATCATCCAAGGTATTATACTATCACCATCATTCATGGTATTATACAATCACCATCATCCATGGAATTAAACAATCACCATCATCCATGGTATTATACAATCACCATCATCCATTGTATTATTCAACCACTATCATCCATGGTTTTATACAATCACCATCATCCATGGTATTATACAATCACCATCATCCATGGTATTATACAATCACCATCATCCATGGTATTATACAATCACCATCATCCATGGTATTATACAATCACCATCATCCATGGTATTATACAATCACCATCATCCATGGTATTATACAATCACCATCATCCACGGTATTATACAATCACCGTCATCTATGGTATTATACAACCACCATCATCTATGGTATTATACAATCAACATCATCCATGATATTATACAATCACAATCATCCATGGTATTTTACAACAACCATCATCCATGGTATTATACAACCACCATCGTCCATGGTATTATACAATCACCATCATCCATGGAATTATACAATCACCATCATCCATTGTAATATACAACAACCATCATCCAGGATATTATAAAATTACCATCATCCATGGTATTATACAACCACCATCATCCTTGGTATTATACAATCACTGTCATCCATGGTATTATACAACTACAATCATCCATGGTATTATACAATCACAATCATCCATTGTATTATGCAATCACCATCACCCATGGTATTATACAATCACCATCATCCATTGTAATATACAACAACCATCATCCAGGATATTATAAAATTACCATCATCCATGGTATTATACAACCACCATCATCCATGGTATTATACAATCACCATCATCCATTGTATTATACAACCACCATCATCCATGATATTATACAATCACCATCATCCATGGTATTACACAATCACCATCATCCATGGTATTATACAATCACCATCATCCATGGTATTATACAATCACCATCATCCATGGTATTATACAATCACCATCATCCATGGTATTATACAACCACCATCATCCATGATATTATACAATCACCATCATCCATGGTATTATACAATCACCATCATCCATGGTATTATACAATCACCATCATCCATGGTTTTATGCAACCACCATCATCATTGGTTTTATACAACCACCATCATCCATGTTATTATACAACCACCATCATTCATGGTATTATACAACCACCACCATTCTTGGTATTATACAATCACCGTCATCCATGGTATTATACAATCACCATCATCCATGGTATTATACAACCACCATCATCCAAGGTATTATGCAATCACCGTCATCCATGGTATTATTCAATAAGCATCATCCATATTATTATACATCCACCATCATCCATGGTATTATACAACCACCATCATCAATGATATTATGCAACCACCATCATACATGGTATTATAAAATCACCATCATCCATGGTATTATACAATCATCATCATCCATGGTATTATACAACCACCATCATCCATGGTATTATACAACCACCATCATCCATGGTATTATTCTATCACCATCATCCATGATATTATGCAATCACCATCATCCATTGTATTATAGAATCACTATCATCAATGGTATTATACAATCACCGTCATCCTTTGTATTATACAACCACCATCATCCATGGTTTATACAATCACCATCATCCATGGTATTATACAATCACCATCATCCATGGTATTATCAATTCATCCATGGTATTATGCAATCAACATCATCCATGGTATTATACAACCATCACCATCATCCATGGTATTATATAACCACCATCATCCACGGTATTATACAATCACCATCATCCATGGTATTATACAATCACCATCATCCATGGTATTATACAACACCATCACCATGGTATTATACATTCATGGTATTATACAATCACCATCATCCATGGTATTATACAATCACCATCATCCATGGTATTATACAATCACCATCATCCATGGTATTATACAATCACCATCATCCATGGTATTATACAATCACCATCATCCATGGTATTATACAACCACCATCATCCATGGTATTATACAATCACCATCATCCATGGTATTATACAACCACCATCATCCATGGTATTATACAACCACCATCATCCATGGTATTATACAACCACCATCATCCATGGTATTATACAATCACCATCATCCATGGTATTATACAATCACCATCATCCATGGTATTATACATCCACCATCATCCATGGTATTATTCAACCACCATCATCCATGGTATTATTACAACCACCATCATCCATGGTATTATACAATCACCTTCATCCATGGTATTATACAATCACCATCATCCATGGTATTATACTATCACCATCATCCATGTTATTATACAATCACCATCATCCATGGTATTAAACAATCACTATCATCAATGGTATTATACAATCACCGTCATCCTTTGTATTACACAACCTCCATCATCCATGGTTTATTCAATCACCGTCATCCATGGTATTACACAATCACCATCATCCACGGTTTTATTCAATCACCATCATCCATGGTATTATACAATTACCATCATCCTCGGTATTATATAATCACGATCATCCATGGTATTATACAATCACCATTATCCATGGTATTATACAATCACAATCATCCATGGTATTATACAATCACCGTCATCCATGGTATTATACAACCACCATCATCCATGGTATTATGCAATCAACATTATCCATGGTATTATACGATGACTATCATCCATGGTATTATACAACCACCATCATCCATGGTATTATACAACCACCATCATCCATGGTATTATACAACCACAGTCATCCATGGTATTATACAACCACTATCATCCATGGTATTATACAACCACCATCATCCATGGTATTATACAATCGCCATCATCCATGGTATTATACAACCACCATCATCCATGGTATTTTTCAACGAGCATCATCCATGGCATTATACAACCACCCTTATCCATGGTATTATAAAACCACCATCATCCATGGTATTATACGATGACTATCATCCATAATATTATACAACCACCATCATCCATGGTATTATACAACCACCATCATCCATGGTATTATACAACCACAGTCACCCATGGTATTATACAACCACTATCATCCATGGTATTATACAACCACCATCATCCATGGTATTATACAATCGTTATCATCCATTATATTATACAACCAACATCATCCAAGGTATTATACAATCATCATCATCTAATGCATTATACAACCACCATCATCCATGGTATTATACAACCACCATCATAAATGGTATTATACAACCATCATCATCCACGGTATTATACAATCACCATTATCCATGGTATTATACAACCTCAATCATCCATGATATTATACAACCACTATCATTCATGGTATTATACAATCACCGTCATCCATGTTATTATACAATCACCATCATCCATGGTATTATACAACCACCATCATCCACGGTATTATGCAATCACCATCATCCATGGTATTATACAACCACCATCATCCATGGTATTATACAACCACCATCATCCGTGGTATTATACAATCATCATCATCCATGGTATTATACAACCACCATCATCCATGGTATTATACAATGACCATCATCCATGGTATTATACAATCACCATCATCCATGGTATTATACTATCACCATCATCCATGGTTTTATACAATCACCATCATCCATTGTATTATAGAATCACTATCATCAATGGTATTATACAATCACCGTCATCCTTTGTATTATACAACCACCATTATCCATGGTTTATACAATCACCATCATCCATGGTATTATACAATCACCATCATCCATGGTATATACAATCACCATCATCCATGGTATTATACAATTACCATCATCCATGGTATTATATAATCACCATCATCCATGGTATTGTACAATCACCATCATCCATGGAATTATACAATCACCATCATTCATGGTATTATACAATCACCATCATCCATGGTATTATACAATCACCATCATCCATGGTATTATGCAATCACCATCATCCCTGGTATTATACAATCACCATTATCCATGGTATTATACAATCACCAACATCCATGGTATTATACAATCACCATCATCCATGGTATTATACAGTCACCATCATCCATGGTATTATACAACCACCATCATCCATGGAATTATACAATTACCATCATCCATGGTATTATACAATCACCATCATCCATGGTATTATAAAATCACCTTCATGGTATTATACAATCACCATCATCCACAACACCACCATCCATGGTTTTATACAACCACCATCATCCATGGTATTATACAACCACCATCATCCATGGTATTATACAATCACCATCATCCATGGTATTATACAACCACCATCATCCATGGTATTATACAATCACCATCATCCATGGTATTATACAATCACCATCATCCATGGTATTATACAATCACCATCATCCATGGTATTATACAATCACCATCATCCATGGTATTATACAATCACCATCATCCATGGTATTATACATCACATGGTATTATACATCATCCATGGTATTATACAATCCATGGTATTATAAACAATCACATCACCATCATTCATGGTATTATACAATCACCATCATCCATGGTATTATACAATCACCATCATCCATGGTATTATACAATCACCATCATCCATGGTATTATACAATCACCATCATCCATGGTATTATACAATCACCATCATCCATGGTATTATACAATCACCATCATCCATGGTATTATACAATCACCATCATCCATGGTATTATACAACCACCATCATCCATGGTATTATACAATCACCATCATCCATGGTATTATACAATCACCATCATCCAAGGTAATTTGAAATCACCATCATCCATGGTATTATACAATCATCATCATCCATGGTATTATACAACCACCATCATCCATGGTATTATACAAGCACCATCATCCATGGTATTATACAACCACCATCTTCCATGATATTATTGAATCACAATCATCCATTGTATTATACAATCACCATCATCCATGGTATTATACAATCACCATCATCCATCATCCATGGTATTATACAACCACCATCATCCATGGTATTATACAACTACCATCATCCTTGGTATTATACAATCACCATCATCCATGGTATTATACTATCACCATCATCCATGGTATTATACAATCACCATCATCCATGGTATTATACAATCACCATCATCCATGGTATTATACAATCACCATCATCCATGGTATTATACAATCACCATCATCCATGGTATTATACAATCACCATCATCCATTGTATTATACAACCACCATCATCCATGATATTATACAATCACCATCATCCATGGTATTACACAATCACCATCATCCATGGTATAGAAACACCATCAATGGTATTACACAATCACCATCATCCATGGTATTATACAATCACCATCATCCATTGTATTATTCAACCACCATCATCCATGGTATTAAACAATCACCATCATCCATGGTATTATACAATCACCATCATCCATGGTATTATACAATAACCATCATCCATTGTATTATACAATCATCGTCATCCATGGTATTAAACAATCACGATCATCCATGGTATTATACAACCACCATCATCCATGGTATTGTACAATCATTATCATCCATTGTATTATACAACCACCATCATCCATGGTATTATACAATCACCGTCATCCATGGTGTTTTACAAAATCCATCATCCATTGTATTATACAACCACCATCATCCATGGTATTAAAAAATCACCATCATTCATAATAATATACAATCACCATCATTCATTATCCATGGTATTATGCAATCACCATCATCCAATGTATTATACAATAACCATCATCCATTGTATTATACAATCATCGTCATCCATGGTATTAAACAATCACGATCATCCATGGTATTATACAACCACCATCATCCATGGTATTGTACAATCATTATCATCCATGGTATTATACAACCACCATCATCCATGGTATTATACAATCACCATCATCCATGGTATTATACAACCACCATCATCCATGGTATTATATAATCACCATCATCCATGGTATTATACAATCACCATCATCCATGGTATTATACAATCACCATCATCCATGGTATTATACAATCACCATCATCCATGGTATTATACAATCACCATCATCCATGGTATTATACAATCACCATCATCCATGGTATTATACAATCACCATCATCCATGGTATTATACAATCACCAACATCCATGGTATTATACAATCACCATCATCCATGGTATTATACAATCACCATCATCCATGGTATTATACAGTCACCATCATCCATGGTATTATACAATCACCATCATCCATGGTATTATTATCCATGGTATTATACAATCACCATCATCCATGGAATTATTCAATCACCATCATCCATGGTATTATACAGTCACCATCATCCATGGTATTATACAACCACCATCATCCATGGTATCATAGAATCATCTTCATGGTATTATACAATCACCATCATTCATGGTGTTATACAAAAACCATCATCCATGGTATTATACAATCATCATCATCCATGGTAATATACAACCATCATCCATGGGATTAAAAAATCACCGTCATCCATAATATTATACAATCACCATCTTTCATTGCATTATACAATCACCATTATCCATGGTGTTATGCAATCACCATCATCCATTGTATTATACAATAACCACCATCCATTGTATTATAAAATCATCATCACCCGTGGCATTATACAATCACCGTCATCCATGGTATTACACAATCATCATCATCCATGGTATTATACAATCACCATCATCCATGGTATTATACAATTTACGTCATCCATAATATTACGCAATCACCATCATCCATTGCATTATACAATCACCGTTATCCATGGTATTATGCAATCACCATCATCCATTGTATTATACAATAACCATCATCCATTGTATTAAACAATAACCGTCATCCATGGTATTATACAATCACCATCATCCATGGTATTATACAAACTCCAACATCCATGGTATTATACAATCACCATCATCCATGGTATTATACAACTACCATCATCCATGGTATTATACAACGACCATCATCCATGGTATTATACAACGACCATCATCCATGGTATTATACAACCACCATCATCCATGGTATTATACATCCACCATCATCCATGGTATTATACAACCACCATCATCCATTGTATTATACAACTAGCATCATCCATGGTATTATACAACCACCATCATCCATGGTATTATACAACCACTATCATCCATGGTATTACACAACAACCGTCATCCATGGTATCACACAACCACCATCATCCATGGTATTATAGAACCACCATCATCCATGGTATTATACAATCACAATCATCCATGGTATTACACAACCACCATCATCCATGGTATTATTCAACAAGCATCATCCATGGTATTATACAACCACCATCATCCATGGCATTATACAACCACCATCTTCCTTGGTATTATACAATGACCATTAACCATGGTATTATTCAACCACAATCATCCATATTATTATACAACCACCATCATCCGTGGAATTATACAACCACCGTCATCCATGGTATTATACAACCACCATCATCCATGGTATTGTACAACCACCATCATCCATGGTATTATACAATCACCATCATCCATGATATTATACAACCACCATCATCCATGGTATTATGCAATCATCATCATCCTTGGCATTATACAACCACCATCATCCATGGTATTATACAACCACCATCATCCATGGTTTTATACAACCACCATCATCCATGGTATTATACAATCACCATCATCCGTGGTATTATACAACCACCATCATCCATGATATTATACAACCACCATCATTCATGGTATTATAAAATCACCGTAATCCATGGTAATACAATCACCATCATCCATGGTATTATACATCAACCATCATTCATGATATTATGCAATCACCATCATCCATGGTATTATACAATCATCATCATCCATGGCATTTTACAACCACCATCATCCATGGTATTATACAACCACCATCATCCATGCTATTATTCAACCACTATCATCCATAGTATTATACAGTCCCCATTATCCATGGTATTATACAATCATCATCATCCATGGTATTATACAACCACCATCATCCATGGTATTATACAATCACCATCATCCATCGTATTATACAACCACCGTCATCCATGGTATTATACAACCACCATCATCCAAGGTATTATACAATCACCATCATCCAGGGTATTATACAATCACCATCAAACATGGTATTATACTATCACCATCATTCAGGGTATTATACAATCACAATCATCCATGGTATTATACAATCACCATCATCCATGCTATTATTCAATCACCGTCATCCATTGTATTATACTACCACTTCATCCATGGTTTTATACAATCACCATCATCAATGGTATCATACAATCCCCATCATCCATGGTATTATACAATCACCATCATCCATTGTATTATACAACCACCATCATGGTATTATACAACCACCATCCATAGAATTATATAATCGCCATCATCCATGGCATTATACAATCACCATCATCCATTGTATTATACAACCACCTTCATCCATGGTATTATTCCATCGCCATCATCCAAGGTATTATACAATGACCATCATCCATGGTATTATACAATCAGCATCATCCATGGTATTATACAACCAGCATCATCAATGGTATTATACAGTCACCATCATCCATGGTATTATACAACCACCATCATCCGTTGTGTTATACAATCACCATCATCCATGGTATTATACAATCACCATCATGCATGGAATTATACAACCACCATCATCCATGGTATTATACATCCTCCATCATCCATGGTATTATGCAACCATAATCAACCATGGTATTATACAATCTCCATCATCCATTTTATTATACAATCACCTTCGTTCATGGTATTATACAGCCTCCATCATCCATGGTATTACACAAAAAAGATCATCAATGGTATTACACATCACCATCATCCATGGTATTATTCAACCACCATCATCCGTTGTGTTAGTAAGTAAGTAAGTTTATTCAGGTATACACAAATACAGTTACATAGAATTATCATACATAGCAGCATATGTGTAGAGAACCTAGGATAACCCAAAAAAGTCAGACAGAGTGACTTATTTCCATTGGGGTGTTATGCAATCACCATCATCCATGGTATTATACAATCACCATAGTCCATGGTATAATACTACTACAATCATCCATGGTATTATGCAACTACAATCATCCATGGTATTATACAATCACAATCATCCATGGTATTATACAATCACCATTATCATGTGGGGTTCGAACACGTGGATAGGGTAAAGAAATACTCACGTAGGCTGGAAGTACGTATATTGCGGATAATGTGTGAAGCGCTCTAACAGCCGTGACCTGCCTCCTTGCTCACTCTCGTAAGACTCACTAACCCCAGTACCCATATGTGAGGGGATGTTTGAAATACTGCTGTGGTCAGCACAATATGAATAAAGACAGTGATTCACACAGAGACGGTTGGTAGTGAGTCATCTACTGGTACACTGGTTACTGGTAACTGGTACTACTACTGAGAGCTCGGCGACGCTAGCATATGTCGTCCCGACATACAACTAATACAAACTGGAGATGGCAGGTATACGGCTTGGGCTGATTCTATACAATGTCAAAGTACACAACAATTGAACATTATAACATACATAAGTAGAACATTGGAATGGAAGCTTACGTAACTGAAACTGTAATGCAATACAAGATATAATATAGCACAACTCATCGAATGAAACTCAACGTTGGAATTACACAATAGAAGTGATAAAAAAATATTGATCGATCGATCTGTATTCATGTGATCTACGGATTCTGAGGAAGGAATATATACAAAGAAAGAAGTGTTTAACAGAAAAGATTCGGTGCACTCAAATCTAGACTGTTAACTCTCAGAATTCGGAGAGAACGTGAACACAAAAAAAAAAAAATCTTGAATACTGATAAGTTGATACTGTAATTATTCATCTATAGAGGTTATTTACATTTAACCCCAACTCTGCTAGGGTAAGATTGATATATGCAGAATGGGTGTCATCTCTGGGAGGATCAAACTCTGTAGCACTGGCTAACTCATGCTGTATTTGAGGCAAATCTGAATTGGTAGTTACAAATGATACTTGAGGATTTCTCAATACCTGTCGTGTATGTAGGGAATAACGACATTCAGGTTGATCGTCTGACTGAGTATCAGAGGAAGACAGTACAGGATCAGGAGGATTGTCAGAGTCTGTCACATTAGTCTGGGTTGGAACATCATTATCATCACATACTAACTTTATATGATCTAAATGCGATTCTTTATACTGACCAGTACTAATTTCTCTAACCTTATACTTATTACCAGTGATATGTTCAACTACTCGATAAGGACCAACAAACTTTTGATCAAGCTTTGGCATTGCAGACGTTTTGTTAATTAGTCAGCATAACTCTCGAACCTACTTTGATTTTGGATGGCTTTGCTCGAGTGTTTGCGACTCTTGTAAATTCTGCTGTTGATTTATGAAGTGTTTCACGGATTCTTCTAAAAACACTTTGAGCTAAGCTGGTACGAGTTGCTATGAAATCATCAGGGTTGTAATTTGGTTTCGGATTAGAATATAGCAACTCATAAGGCAAACGTTTATCTACACCATACAATGCATAATGTGGAGTGTCACCTATAGAAACATTGTAAGCAGAATTTATAGCACACTGCACATCAGGTATGAATTCATCCCAAGTTTCACTGTTGGGATTGATAGTGGCTCTCAGGACATCAAGTACTTTCTTATTGATATGTTCCGCTAACCCATTGCTGGCAGGATGATGAGGAACAATGGTGGATATAGAGATCTTGTACAAGGTGCACAAATTTTCAAGAATCTCATTACAGAATTCACCTCCATTATCTGTTACTAGGGACTTAGGGGTGGTATGCCTGCAGATAATGCGTTCTTTAAACGTTTTAGCTACTGTCTCGGCAGTCTTATCTGCAATAGGAACTAACTCACAATATCTGGTGAAATGGTCTACCATTACACATAGATGTTTGTTGCCCTGGAGGGAACATTGGAAATTAGTTAACAAATCTAGCGCAACTCTTTCCCAAGGTTCGCTAGTGGTTGGATACACTTGGATTGGATTAGGGCCATTAGCATTACCTTTATGTTGCATGCAGACACTACATTTCTTAACATACTCAGAAATATCAGTTGGCATACGAGGCCAAAAGTATTTCAATCTGGCTTGTTTTACTGAACGATCCATACCAGGGTGTGCAACACCTGGTACATCGTGAACTAGCTGTAAGGCTACATTCACTAGTGACTCTGGAATTACTAACTGGTATACTCTTCTGCTAGGAGTACCCAACTCGGCTGTTCGATACAGTAATTCTTGGTTCATGACAAAGTCACTGATGGGTGCTGGTGGCTTCACAGTCAGAATAGATCTTCCTGGAGCAGGAATCGAATCACACCAGACCACATGGGATCTGTTCGTTGAGCATTCTTTACATCCTCAGCACTAAATGGAGGGTCTGCAGTTACTATACTAACATGTCGCGATAAGGCATCTGCGACTACATTTGACTTGCCAGGTAAGTGTTCAAAGGTGGGATTGAACTCTTGGATAGTCAAGGTCCATCTGGCTAACCTTCCAGTAGGTTGTTTGTTCTGGAATAAAGGTATCGGTGGAGCATGGTCTGTCAAAACATGAACAGAGTACTGATAAATAATGTCTCGGAAGTGCTTTAAAGACCATACTATTGCTAAAGCTTCTTGCTCAGTTACTGTATAATTACGTTCAGCCTTTGTAAGGACTCGGCTAGCAAATGCAACTGCGTTGTACTTGCCATCGGTCTTCTGAGCTAGTACGGCGCCTATGCCAATTGAACTAGCATCAGTTGTCAGATAGAAGGGCTTAGAAAAATCTGGAAATTTCAAAATTGGAGCAGATGTTAGCTTTTCTTTTCTTGACGGAAGGTCCAAACAAAAGGAGCATCTTTCTTAAGCAACTCAGTTAGAGGAGCAGCTATGGAAGAAAAATTGGCAATGAAAGATCTATAAAAACCTGCTAAGCCCACAAAGGATCTTACGGCATTAGCAGTTTTGGGTGTTGGAAAATTTAGTACTGCAGTTACTTTACTTTGGTCAGTCGTAACCCCTCTAGGAGTGACTACGTGACCGAGAAACTTAATTTCTGATCTGAAAAATTGACATTTAGACAGTTTGATCTTTAAATTGGCTTCTTCAAGCTTACCAAGTACTACATCAAGTCTTTTCAAGTGTGTATCCACGTCTTTAGACATGACGATTACGTCATCTAAGTACACCATAAGTGCATTACCTATGAGACCTCGAAAGATATTAGTCATGAGCCTTGAGAACGTGATAGGGGAGGATCGTAATCCAAACGCCATACGGAGGAAATGATAATGACCTGTAGGAGTGGAGAATGCAGTTAGCTCTTGGCTGTCCTCGTGAAGAGGGACTTGCCAAAACCCTTGTAACAAATCCAGGGTTGAAAAGACTTTGTTATCTCCGATGTTACGTAAAAGATCACCCAGTACAGGGAGTGGAAAGCGATCTGGAATAGTTTTCGCGTTTAACTTCCTAAAGTCAATCACTGGGCGCCAAGTACCTTCCTTCTTAGGTACTAGGATCAAGGGTGCATTCCAAGGTGAATTGCGACAGCAACTTGTGAATGAGGCATTCTGTACGCAGGTATGTAGATAGGTCTAGTACCAGGTTCAAGTGGAATACGATGGGACAATAAGTTCTTTATACCCATCTTCTCACCTGGTAAGGCAATGGCTTTACGACGTTTGTTCAACAGAGTCAACAAACGCCTGACTTCATCTGGGAAGTCAGTGGGAGCTAAGTCTTTCTCCTCAACTGGTGGAACAGATTGATCCAGTGAAGTGGATGAGGTCTCCCCGGCAGAAATAGCACCGACCCACTGGTCAGGTGACAACTCGTCCTCTACCTGAACAGGGTAAGGATAATGAACAAGGTCAACAAGATTGGTATTGGCTCTGAGACGAACACTGTGACCAGAAGTGTTAGCTAGGAAGAAATGGATCTTACTATCTCTTACAACATGTAAGGATGGTTCAACAAAAGACCTTTTACTTTGCAGGAATCACTGTCAACTAGGACGTTATCACCATCTGGAACACTAACAACTACAGACACTCTAGTGAGAGCACTAGCCGCAACAGAGACGTCTTTCTGCAGACGGCATGTGACATCAACAAGAGATGGCATTACTAGTTTCAAGTAGTCGTTTTCTGACAAGGCATCCCGTGTGGAGAAACTACTACTCGAACTAGCAGTCATTGCAAGGATAGGTTGTGCACTCAAGGCAGTCTGAGTGTCCTCGGACACTTGAGGCAACACACCATCCTGCAAGTCTGAAGGTATAGGTGGAACACAGACGGGAGTGACAGAATTACCAGTGCCTGACCGCTTTGGTACGCTACTGGAGAATGCATTGACTTGTAAGGACTTAATCCGTACATCATACTCTGCAGCAGTATGACAGATTTCTGATCCAAGCTGGTAACCCCAGAATGGAACGATCAAGTCGTGAATTTGGGCATGCCATCGGTACGGGTCGAGCACAATGCGTAAGTCTCGCATGGAAGCAAATCCCAGTAGAAGGTCACCAGGGAAAGTAATCTGGTCGACAACAAGGAAGGAAGAAGTGTAGTCTCTACCTTGGATAGAAAAAGTTAGGGAAGTCCGACCTCGGACACGCAGGTGAGAACCAGCTACTCCACTAAGGGAGGACACATGAGTCTGTTCTACGAGAAGGACATGTCGTAACTGCTTATCCTTAAACAAACTAGACCTAATAATATTGACTTGCACACCAGAGTCCATGAACAAATGAACGGGGGCATTATGAACAGATGCTTGCACTATAGGGCCTATGGTTGCATTGGAAGTTATGTGCAAACAAAAAGGTGGATTGTCATCAGAAAAGACTTGTTCCACTTCATCCCCAAAATCATCTATGTCAGAGACATGTGAAGCAACATCATCAGCAGGATTGTCATTCTCGAGACTGCTTAAGGCTTAAAAGGAATTGTGAATGGGGATGGTGTACTCATTATCACCTACTGTCACCATGGGACGGTTTGACTGGGGCGCTCGAATTCCCCCGAATTGGAAAAATGAACCTGGTTCTGGTTATTTTGAGAATTGGAAGAATGAGCCTGGTTCTGGTTATTTTGAGAACCACGATATCTGTTTCCTCTACGGGTTCTGCGGTTGGAACGGCCACGGAAAGACCTAGAGTACTGAAGGTTGTAGAGAGCATTGCACTCAGATGTGTCATGTCCATGTATTCTATGATAAGTACAGTAGGGAAGATCTGACTGGTACTCATCATCAGTACGACGCCTCTTAGGGTAACTATCAGGACAATTAATTGCAATATGGCCACGGAAACCACAGTTGTAACAAGTCAGTTGACTATGGTTACTGAATGTACTATGAATACTACGAGGTTTATAACGACTCTGTACACTGGTTTTTGGTGATCGCTAAGATGGTTGACGACTACGATTTGTCTCTGTGGCGCAAACAAGAGGTGGTGCAGACTGAGGCATAGGTGTGAAATTACTTTTAATACATGGGAAAGTACCCTGGGGGCACAAGGAACGTACATGATTTAGGGCTGTAAGTGGTTCCATCGTCACAGTTGGAGGATTAGCCTCATAAGCACACACGGAAGCAGGTGGCATTAGTTCTTTAATTGCTCCAAAAGCTGCTATTTTAGCAAACGGTTCTGTGAATGGTTTAACCTCGTCAGGGACAAAAGCTGAGGACTGGACAGCATTGATAAATGATGATAAAAGTTTGTCTAATCTAACAGCAAAGGCACTCAACGATTCATTAGTCATGGGTGTAGCATTCACTAGTTCCCTAAGAACGACATATGGATCAGCTGTTTTTACTGGTACAAGGAAAGAACGAATCAGTTCCTCATATTATGACCACTTAGTAAGATTCCTGAAGTCTCGCATATCAAGGAGATCAACAACGTGAACAGCAGCAGGGGATCGATGAAGAGCTTCTTTAGCAAGTCTGATAAGACTTTCCTCTGAAGGAGGACCTTCAACTAGAGCATTAGCACGAGAACGAATGGCAGTAAACCATGCTTCAAGACTATGTACATGGCCATTGAATAAAGGTAACGCATCAAGGGAATCACGAGTAAAACTGTAGTGTCTCAGTGTCTGGGTCGGTCTGTCAGTCGATAAGGAACTGTGAGGACTGATGACAGCAGCAGCAGTAGCCTGAGAGGTCTGAGTGTCGACATTCACTAAAGTATCACTTGACGGTATGTGAGACATAATGGCAAAGAAGTTGCACGAGAACAAATAAGGCAAAAATAATGAACAATAAAAATGATACAAAATGCTAGAATTGAAATAAAAGTGATGCAACTAATTCTGCAGAAGTAATAAAAAAAATGTCTAAGATACACTGCAAGAGGAAGGACAACTCAATGTAAAGGACTGTTGGACAAGATAAAAATAATTACATTGAAATATACAAGTAAAAATATTACTGGAGACTGAATTAAATGCAAAATGAGCTGTCTTTACTCTTGCTAATAAAAGAATTAACTAATAAAAATTTAAATCAATGTAAAAAGTATAAAATAAAATCACTAAATTGTTAACTGGGAAATTTAAATATTTTCTAAGAATGCATAGACAAAATTAAAATATAATGCAAAGACAACATCAGGAAAATAAATAAAATGAAAAACAAGATGCAATAATAAACTGAGAATAATAATGCATAAAAATATCAATAAAAGAAAATAATTCACTGCAGAACAAGTGCAACAAAATAATTCACTGCAGAACAAGTGCAACAAAATAAAGTGTAGAAATAATCACTGCAATAATAAAGTCTCACTGGGAAAATGCAGGTGAAATAATAAAATAAAAATATGAAGAAAAACTGATTGAACACTTTAACTCTTAATTGTAAATTAGACAAAACAATTTACTCAAACAGAGTAAAGAAAACACTTTACGTTAAAAAGAAATTGAAATTACACTAAGAGTGAACTTGTTCAAAGAAATATAAAAATATGAATAAAAATAAAACAAAGGAACAAAACGGGAAGTGTAACACTTACAAGTGGTGAGGCAAGTGTAACACTTACAAGTGGCGGGGCACACAACACTTAATCACGTATTCATTATTTTAGTATACTCTTACAACAAAATCTTGCTGTGACTGATACGACAAAAATTTGCTGGCAAAAATAATGGTACACAAGTCTGCGAAAAAATTAGAGGAATGAGACACTGCTGGCATACGAAAAAAGGTACACATAGAAATAAATGGATAATTTGGTAAACTGGGGTGAATATCACTGCATGAAATACAATGACAATTACTGGAGAATACAATGCTGAAAGAATACAAAAAAAAAATGAATCACTTCACACAGAGTGACTGACTGGTACACTACACAATAATACTTACTACAGACAGAGAGTAGCATAAATAAAACACAGATAAAAAAAATATAAGATGAGCGAAAACACTGAAAAATATTGCAAAATTAACGAGTCAAAGAAACACTGAGTCTACACTGAAAATACAAGGTTTAGAGTACACAAGAAATTCACTATAAATGTCTCACACACGCAAATGTCTTTAAAATGTCTCTAAACAGAAAATTATCACTGAAGTCTGGAGTGGTAGACGGGATGACTGGTGATGAGGGTAGGTTGTCGAAGGTTGTCCTGCGTGGTGATGACTGACGCCTCCTACACTCACTGTTGTCGGAAGAAATGCGCTTTCTCGGTGAACTCACATAACTGGCTTTATCGTTGGTGCTCAGCTACAATCTTGACCAATTATGTGAGCTAAAACAGTATTAGGACCCGGTACAATGGTGCAAACAGCCACAGGTAGATGAGGTGGGTGGCGGTGGTGATGGTGTGAGAAGAGTGTATAGGTGGTGGTGGGCGTGACTCTCGCTGGCGCTCACTGGCGCGAACTCCACTCACTACCCACGAAGGTGGCTTGATAAGCCACTCTATGCCACAGGAATGGTGAAATTCACTCTTAGCATCCAACAGGGAGCACAAAGCGATACATGAAACAATACTTCAGAGGAACTTGCGTGGCTTACTTCTCTCTCTCAGCTGGGTTAGAAGCTGGGTTGGCTGACTGGCTTAACCCACGAGAATGGCTGACTGGAAGACGGGTAACGATGCACACAGCATGAAGGAGCAGGTGGATGACAGGAGACAGGCTGGATGACAGGCTGACTGGCGTTCACTTCCACAGTCTGGATAACTGACTGGCTTAATTGCAAAATCCGGGTCAACCCCTCGGAAATTGAAGCAATTAGCACACGAACTAAGCCAGCAAGCTTGAAAAACAGCAGCAACAGGCTTGCAGGCTGGAGTACAGGGTGGAGGTGGTGAGTGAGGGTAAGCGGCTAGCTACGGTTCACCTTTTGACCCGCCGGCTCCCCACAAACAGTCTTCTAACGTCTGAAATACCCTTAAATCCACGCCCACACCGCTGCCACCATTTATCATGTGGGGTTCGAACACGTGGATAGGGTAAAGAAATACTCACGTAGGCTGGAAGTACGTATATTGCGGATAATGTGTGAAGCGCCCTAACAGCCGTGACCTGCCTCCTTGCTCACTCTCGGCTCACTCTCGTAAGACTCACTAACCCCAGTACCATATGTGAGGGGGTGTTTCAAATACTGCTGTGGTCAGCACAATATGAATACAGACAGTGATTCACGCAGAGACGGTTGGTAGTGAGTCATCTACTGGTACACTGGTTACTGGTAACTGGTACTACTACTGAGACCATCATCCATGGTATTATTCAACCACCATCATCCATAGTATTATACAACCACCATCGTCCATTATATTATGCAATCACCTTCATTCATTGTATTATACAATCACCATCATCCATGGTATTACACAATCACCATCATTCATGGTAATATACAATCACCATCATCTAGGGTATTATACAATCACCATCATCAATGGTATTATACAATCACCATCATCCATGGCATTATACAACCACCATCATCCGTGTTATTATACAATCACCATCGTCCATGGTATTATACAATCACCATCATCCCTGGTATTATACAACCACCATCATCCATGATATTATACAATCACCATCATCCAGAGTATTATACAACCACCATCATCCATGGTATTATACAATCACTATCATCCATTGTATTACACAACTACAATCATCAATGGTATTATACAATCACAATCATCCATTGTATTATACAATCACCATCACCCATGGTATTATACAACCACCATCATCTATTGTATTATGCAATCACCATCATCCATGGTATTATGCAATCACCATTATCCATGGTATTATACAACCACCATCATCCATGGTATTATACAATCTCCATCGTCCATGGTATTACACAATCACCATCATCCATGGTATTATACAATCACCATCATCAATGGTATTAAACAAACTCCATCATCCATGATATTATACAATCACCATCATCCATTGTGTTATACATTCGCCATCATCCATTGTATTATACAATCACCATCATGCATGGTATTACATAACCACCATCATCCACGGTATTATACAATCACCATCACCCATCTTATTATAAAATCACCATCATGGTATTATACAATCATCATCATCCATGGAATCATACAACCACCATCATCCATAGTATTATACAACCACCACCATCCATTGTATTATACAACCACCATCATCCATGTTATTATACAACCACCATCATTCATGGTTATTCTACAACCACCATCATTCTTGGTATTATACAACCACCATCATCCATGGTATTATGCAATCACCATCATCCATGGTATTATACAATCATCATCATCCATGGTATTATACAACCACCATCATCCATGGTATTATACAACCACCATCATCCATGGAATTATACAACCGCCATCATCCATGGTATTATACAATCTCCATCATCCATGGTATTATACAATCATCATCCATGGTATTATGCAATCACCATCATCCATGGTATTATACAATTATCATCATCCATGGTATTATACAACCACCATCATCCATGGCATTATACAACCACCATCATCCATGGAATGATACAACCACCATCATCGATGGTATTATACAATCACCATCATCCATGGTATTATACAATCATCATCATCCATGGTATTATACAACCACCATCATCCATGGTATTATACAACCACCATCATCCATGGTATTATACAACCACCATCATCCTTGGTATTATACAATCACCATCATCCAATGTATTATACAATCATCATCATCCATGATATTATACTTTCACCATCATCCATGGTATTATACAATCACCATCATCCATGGTGTTATACAATCACCATCATCCATGGTATATACAATCACCATCATCCTTTGTATTATACAACCACCATCATCCATGGTTTATACAATCACCATCATCCATGGTATTATACAATCACCATCATCCATGGTGTTATACAATCACCATCATCCATAGTATATACAATCACCATCATCCTTTGTATTATACAACCTCCATCATCCATGGTTTATACAATCACCATCATCCATGGTATTATACAATCACCATCATCCATGGTATTATACAATCACCATCATCCATGGTATTATACAATCACCATCATCCATGGCATTATACAATCACCATCATCCATGGTATTATACAATCACCATCGTGCATGGCATTATACAATCACCATCATCCATGGTATTATACAATCACCGTCATCCATGGTATTATACAATCACCATCATCCATGGCATTGTACATTCAACATCATCCATGGTATTATACAATCACAATCATCCATTGTATTATACAACCACCGTCATCCATGGTAATATACAATCACCGTCGTCCATGGTGTTATACAAAAACCATCGACCATGGTATTATACAATCATCATCATCCGTGGCATTATACAATCACCGTCATGCATGGTATTATACAATCATCTTCATCCATGGTATTATACATCCACCATCATCCATGGTATTATACAATCACCGTCATCCATAATATTATACAATCACCATCATCCATTGCATTATACAATCACCGTCATCCATGGTATTATGCAATCACCATCATCCATTGTATTAAACAATAACCATCATCCATTGTATTATGCAATCACCGTCATCCATGGTATCATACAATCACCATCATTCATGGTATTATACAACCATTATCATCCATGGTATTATACAATCACCATCATCCATGGCATTATACAACCACCATCATCCATGGTATTATACAACCACCATCATCCATGGTATTATACAACCACCATCATCCATGGTATTATACAACCACCATCATCCATGGTATTATACAATATGCATCATCCATGGTATTATAGAACAACCTTCATCCATGGTATTATACAACCACCATCATCCATGGTATTATACAATGACCATCATCATTGGTATTATGCAACCACCATCATCCATGGTATTATATAATGACCATCATCCAAGGTATTATACAACAACCTTCATCCATGTTATTATACAACAAGGATGATCCATGGTATTATACAACCACCATCATCCATGGTATTATACAATGAGCATCATCCATGGTATTATACAACCACCATCATCCATGGTATTTTACAATCACCATCATCCATTGTATTATACAACCACCGTCATCCATGGTATTATACAACCACCATCATCCATGGTATTATACAATGAGCATCATCCATGGTATTATACAACCACCATCATCCATGGTATTTTACAATCACCATCATCCATTGTATTATACAACCACCGTCATCCATGGTATTATACAACCACCATCATCCATTGTATTATACAAGCACCATCATCCATTGCATTATACATTCACCATCATCCATGATATTATACAACCACCATCATCCATTGTATTATACAACCACCATCATCCATGGTATTATACAACCACCATCATCCATGGTATCATACAATCATCATCATCCATGGTATTACACAATCACCATCATCCATGGTATTAAAAAATCACCATCATCCATGATATTATACAATCACCGTCATGAATTGTATTATACAACCACCATCATCCATGGTTTTATACAATCACCATCATCCATGGCATTATACAATCACCATCATCCATGGTATTATACAATCACCATCATCCATGATAATGTACAATCATAATCATCCATGGTATTATACAATCGCTATCATCCATGATATTATACAATCACCATCATCCATGGTATTATACAACCACCATCATCCATGGTAATATACAATCACCATCATCCATGGTATTATACAATCACCATCATCCATGGTAATATACAATCACCATCATCCTTGGTAATATACAACCACCCTCATCCATGGTATTATACAACCACCATCATGGTATTATACAATCACCATCATGGTATTATACAATCACCATCATCCATGGTATTATACAACCACCATCATCCATGGTATTATACAATCACCATCATGGTATTATATGATCACCATCATGGTATTATATAATCACCATCATGGTATTATACAATCACCATCATGGTATTATACAATCGTTATCATGGTATAATACAATCACCATCATGGTATTATACAATCACTATCATGGTATTATGCAATCACCATCATGGTATTATACAATCACCATCATGGTATTATACAATCACTATCATCCATGGTATTATACAACCACCATCATCCATGGTAATATACAGGCACCATCATCCATGGTATTATACAATCACCGTCATCCATGGTATTATACAATCACCATCATAGTATTATACAATCACCATCATGGTATTATACAATCACCATCATGGTATTATACAATCACCATCATGGTATTATACAATCACCTTCATCCATGGTATTATACAATCACCTTCATCCATGGTTTTATACAACCACCATCATCCATGTTATTATACAACCACCATCATCCATGGTATTATACAATCGCCATCATCCATGGTGTTATACAATCACCATCATAGTATTATACTATCACCATCATGGTATTATACAATCTTCATCATGGTATTATACAATCACCATCATGGTATTATACAATCACCATCATAGTATTATAGAATCACCATCATCCATGGTATTATACAACCACCATCATCCATGGTATTATACAATCACCATCATGGTATTATACAATCACCATCATAGTATTATACAATCACCATCATCCATGGTATTATACAACCACCATCATCCATGGTATTATACAATCACCATCATGGTATTATACAATCACTATCATGGTATTATACAATCACTGTTTTTTGATACACTTGACTATGCTGGAATGTCTGTTATTCATGTATTACTTGATTAAATTATTTTGTTCTCTTTATTTGTTAGAGCTTTTAATTAATGCTCGTCAAGGGAGGTTCCTTGATGCTGGGGAAGGGTTCTTGATCAAGGGTATTGGATCTGTGCTCCGGTTCCCTGAATTGAGCTAGAATACCTCCCCCCTCCCCCCACGTGCGCTGTGTAATCCTGCGGGTTTAGCACTCCCCCATGACTATAAAAATAATAGTAATAATTTTAATTACTGTTTTTTTTTCTATTTTGTAAGAAGTCTGCAATTATTCGATATATTTATCCTGTTTATCTTATGGTATTTATTCTGTTCTTGATGTTCCTGAAAAGTACAGGTGACCCTTAACTTTCCCTGACAAAAGGCTTCATTTCACATGTTCACCATGAGTTGAGAATATTTTATTATCTAAACTAGGGAAAAAGATCCTCCAATCAATGCAGGATTGGTTGATTAATCTCTTTACTGTTTCCTATGTCTACTTTTAATTTTCTTCTTTTACACATCCTACCAAATTCGTCCACCAACCACTGCAACTTCTCTTCAGAATCTCCCAAGAGCACAGTGTCATCAGCAAAGAGCAACTGTGACAACTCCCACTTTATGTGTGATTCTTTATCTTTTAACTCCACGCCTCTTGCCAAGACCCTCGCATTTACTTCTCTTACAACCCCATCTATAAATATATTAAACAACCAAGGTGGCATCAGACATCCTTGTCTAAGGCCTACTTTTACTGGGAAATAATTTCCCTCTTTCCTATGTACTCTAACTTGAGCCTCACTATCCTCGTAAAAACTCTTCACTGCTTTCAGTAACCTACCTCCTACACCATACACTTGCAACATCTACCACATTACCCCCCTATCCACCCTGTCATACGCCTTTTCCAAATCCATAAATGCCACAAAAACCTCTTTAATCTTATCTGAATACTGTTCACCTATATGTTTCACTGTAAACACTTGGTCCACACACCCCCTTCCTCTCTTAAAGTTTCCTTGTTCATCTGCTATCCTATTCTCTGTCTTACTCTTAATTCTTTCAATAATAACTCTACCATACACTTTACCAGGTATACTCAAGAGACTTATCCCCCTATAATTTTTGCACTCTCTTTTGTCCCCTTTGCCTTTATACGAAGGAACTATGCATGCTCTCTGCCAATCCCTAGGTACCTTACCCTCATCCATTCATTTATTAAATAATAGCACCAACCACTCAAACTATATCCCCTCCTGCTTTTAACATTTCAATCTTTATCCCATCAGTCCCAGCTGCCTTACCCCCTTTCATTCTACCCACTGCCTCAAGAAGATCCCCCGTACTCAAAACTGGCTCTCCCTCACTCCTACAAGATGTTATTCCTCCTTGCCCTATTCCCGATACCTCTAACTCTCTATTTAATAACTCTCCTCTCCTATTTTTAACTGTCAAATCCATTTGTTCTCTAGGCTTCCTCAACTTATTAATCTCATTCCAAAAGTTTTTCTTATTTTCAACAAAATTGGTTGATAACATCTCACCCACTCTCTCATTTGCTCTCTTCTTATATTGCTTCACCACTCTCTTAGCCTCTCTTTTTCTCTCCATATACGTACTCTTCCCTCCTTGCATCATTTCTACTTTGTAAAAACTTCTCATATGCTAACTTTTTCTCCCTTACTACTCTCTTTACATCATCATTCCACCAATCGCTCCTCTTCCCTCCCGCACCCACTTTCTTGTAACCACAAACATCTGCTGAACACTTTAACACTACATTTTTAAACCTACCCAATACATCTTCGACGCCATTTTCTATACTCTCACTAACCCATCTGTCTTCCAATAGTTGTTTATATCTTACTCTAACTGCCTCCTCTTTTAGCTTACACACCTTCACCTCTCTCTTACTTGCTGCATCTATTTTCCTTGTATCCCATCTACCTTTTACTCTCACTGTAGCTACAACTGAAAAGTGATCTGATATATCTGTGGCCCCTCAATGAACATATACATCCTGAAGTCTGCTCAGCAGTCTCTTATCTACCAATACACAGTCCAACAAACTACTGTCATTACACCCTGCATCATATTTTGTAAACTTATTTATCCTCTTTTTCTTAAAATATGTATTACTTATGACTAAACTCCTTTCTATACAAAGTTCAATCGTAATGTCATTTACACCTGCCACTCAAACTTACCTACCACACCTTCTCTAAATGTTTCTCCCACTGTAGTATTCAGGTCCCCTACCACAATTACTCTCTCACTCTACACTCCTCTCTTCTCCAGGTGCATACACACTTATTCTGACCCACTTTTCGCATCGGACCCTTATTGTAATCCTTAAATTTACACATTTATATTCCCTCTTCTCCTCACATAACTGATTCTTTAACATTTCTGCTACCCCTTCCTTAGCTCTAACTCTCTCAGATACTCCTGACCAGGGATGCCAAACAAATGATGATTCTTTCTAAATTTCTTGTTGTTCTCTAGACAGGAAATTGCTATATAGTAATGGTCATTTTCAAAGCAGGTGAAATTGCAGCCCTGGAGAATGCACAGATAACTTTCTTGTCACGTTTAAGTGCGAGAAAGCATCTAAATTACTGGAAACGGTTGAAGTCCCTTGACTTCTTCTTCTTGAAACGCAGGAGAGATACATGACAATTCATATCTGGAAAAATCTAGAGGAACTAGTCCCAAATTTGCACACAAAAATCACTCCCTACGAAAGCAAAAGACTGGGCAGTAGATGCAACATATTCCCCATTGAAAAGCAGCGACTGTTCAACTGCCTCCCAACATACATAAGGGAGATTACAAACAGACCCCAGGCTGTCTTGAAGAAGGCTCTGAGCACGCACCTTAAAACAGTACCTGACTAGCCAGGCTGTGGTTCATACGTCGGTTTGCCTGCGGCCAGCAGGAGGCCTGGTCACAGCTCGGTTCCCTGAAGAAACAGTTTTGTAAATATATAAACATATTTTATAATTTTTGTGGACGCAGCTCTCGTTCAGATATCAATAATTCTTGCATGTACAATTCTTTATTAAAAGATAAATACCAGAGTTTATTTGCGCATCGAGTCATTATATTCGTCTCAGGTTGGACTGTGTTCTTTGGTCTGACTTTATTTCCTTTCTGTTATATTTCATTCACAAACTTTTCCACACAGTAATATTTTTATTAATGATAATTTATGAAATTTTCCAACAAGTTAGATGTAGTTGTGAGTCAGACGAATTGTAAAGTGAAACAATCAGTGAAGGAATGAACGATAAGTAATGGAGTGATGTACTTGAGAATGGAACTGCCGATGATTGTCTGTAGTGTGAGTGTAATTTCTTGATTTTGTTGTGGGAACTTGTTTTCTTAGTGCCGGAGACGTTGTGAAGAAGGATGCCACACAGCATAATACCACTCAGAGAACGTGATGTTGTTGTGCCCGACCTGCCACTCACACTCCTCTGTTGCTACATTTAACTGAGTAAACACATACTAACACCTCTACATAATATATACAAACACGTTCATAGACGCCAACACCACACCGTAGGCAGACAGACAGACACACACACACACACACACACACACACACACACACACACACACACACACACACACACACACACACACACACACACACACACACACACACACACACACACACACACACACACACACACACACACACACACACACACACACACACAAATCTCCTAGAATCACAGTTTTAGAAAAGAAATTGAAGGTTTGGTACTCAAACGCGGATGGAATAACGAATAATTACGAGGATTATCACGAAAGAATCAATGAGAAGTCCCCAGACATCATAGCAGTTACAGAAACGAAACTCACTGAGACAATAACAGAGGTAAACTTCCCACCAGGATATCAGATCTTGAGGAAAGATAGAAGGGGCAGAGGGGGAGGATGAGCTGCACTGCTCGTAAAAAAACGATGGAAATTTGAGGAAATGGAAGGCATAGACGAGATTGGAGGAAGGGATTACATAGTAGATACACTTCAGTCTGGGGAACATAAGGTAGTCATTGCAGTGAAGTATAATCCACCACAGAACTGCAGGAGGCCAAGAGAGAAATATGAAGAGAGCAATAGTGGACACACTGGCCGAGGTGGCAAGAAGAGCTCACTCGAGCAGAGCAAAGTTACTGGTTATGGGCGATTTCAACCACAGGGAGATCGACTGGGAAAACCTGGAACAACAAGGGGGTCCCGAAACATGGAGAGCCAAGATGATGGATGTGGTACTGGAGAACCTCATGCTTCAACATGTCAACAACACTAGGAGGATGAACCAGCAAGACTGGACCTTGTGTTCACCCTGAGCAGTTCAGACATTGAGGACATCACTTATGAGAGGCCCCTTGGAGCTAGTGATCACGTGGTTCTGAGGTTTTACTATATAGCAGAGTTACATGTGGAGAGGGTAACAGGAATTGAATAGGAAAAGCCAAACTATAAAAGGGGTTCAGTGAGACAGAGAACTGGTAGGAAAGTCAGTAAATGAAATGATGGAATATGTAACAACAAAACGCAGGAAGGCAGAGGAAAGGTTTGTTCCGAAGAGCAACAGAAATAATAGGAAGACCAAAGTGAGTCCTTGGTTTACCCGAAGGTGTAGGGAGGCAAAAACTAAGTGCACCAGAGAATGGAAAAGCTACAGGAAGCAAAGGGCCCAGGAAAATAAAGAGATTAGTCAAAGAGCCAGAAACGAGTATGCACAGATAAGGAGGGAGGCCCAGCGACAGTACGAAAATGACATAGCATCAAAAGTCAAGTCTGACCCGAAACTTCTGTATAGCCACATTAGGAAGAAGTTGACAGTCAAAGACCAGGTGATCAGGCTGAGGAAAGAAGGTGGGGAACTCACAAGAAATGATCAAAAGGTATATAAGAAGAAGAAGAAGAAGAACATAAGAACGAAGGAACACTGCAGAGGGCCTACTGGCTCATGCGAGGCAGGTCCAAGTCTCCTACCGGCTTAAGCCAATGCACCCAACCTAGTCAGGTCAGGTCACCTTGACTTAAGGGAGGAACACGGCAACCGTCCTGGTAGCACAAGCTAATCAGGTCCAACTCACACCCACCCACACCCACTCATGTATTTATCCAACCTATTTTTAAGGCTACACAACGTTCTGGCCTCTAGGACTGTACTTGGGAGTTTGTTCCACTCATCCACAACTCTATTACCAAACCAGTACTTTCCTATATCCTTCCTGAATCTGAATTTTTCTAACTTAAAACCATTGCTGCGAGTCCTGTCTAGGCTAGATATTTTCAGCACACTATTTACATCCCCTTTATTTATTCCTGTCTTCCATTTATACACCTCAATCATATCCCCCCTAATTCTACGTCTTTCTAGAGAGTGCAGATTCAGGGCCCTTAGTCTATCCTCATAGGGAAGGTTTCTGATACATGGGATCAACTTTGTCATCCTCCTTTGTACATTTTCCAGAGCATTTATATCCATTCTGTAATACGGTGACCAAAACTGTGCAGCATAATCTAAATGAGGCCTAACCAAGGATGTATAGAGTTGAAGAACAACCTGAGGACTCCTATTATTTATGCTTCTTGATATGAAGCCAAGGATTCTATTAGCTTTATTGCGAACACTTATGCACTGTTGTCTTGGTTTCAGATTACTGCTAACCAGAACTCCTAAATCTTTTTCGCAATCCGTAATATTAAGATCTACATTATTTAGTTTATATGTGGCACGGTTATTGTCCTGTCCAACATTAAGAACTTTGCATTTGTCTATATTAAACTGCATCTGCCACCTCTCCGACCACTGCATCAGTCTATTCAAATCTTCCTGGAGTGCTCTAATGTCCTCGTCAGAATGAATTCGACGGCCTATTTTGGTGTCATCGGCAAACTTGCTGATGTCGCTCTTTATGCCCTCATCTATGTCGTTTATGTATATTGTGAACAGCAGGGGGCCCAACACTGACCCCTGTGGAACACCGCTCGTGACGCTTCCCCACTCTGATTATGAGGAGATAAACATGAGATTTAAGGAAGTATTTACAGTGGAGACAGGAAGGCCTCTGGGAGGACAGAACAGAGGGGGACACCAACAAGGAATGTACCAACAAGTGTTGGATGACATACACAAAACTGAGGAGGAGGAGAAGAAGCTGCTAAGTGACCTTGATACCTCAAAGGCAATGGGACCAGACAGCATCTCCCCATGGGTCCTTAGAGAGGGAGCAGAAATGCTGTGTGTGCCACTAACCACAATCTTCAACACTTCCCTTGAAACTGGGCAACTACTTGAGGTATGGAAGACAGAAAAGAGGCACTAAATTATACACCAGTGTCACTGAAGTGTATAGTATGCAAAGTCATTGAGAAGATTATCAGTGGGAGAGTAGTGGAGCACCTGGAATGGAACAAGAGTATAAACGCCAACCAGCAAATCCTGTGTCACAAACCTTCTGGAGTTTCATGATAAAGTAACAGAAGTAAGACACGAGAGAGAGGTGTAGGTTAATTGCATCTTCTTGGACTGCAAGAAGGCCTTTGACACAGTTCATCATGAGAGGTTAGTGCAGAAGCTAGAGGATCAGGCGCGCATAATAGGAAGGGCACTGCAATGGATCAGAGAATACCTGACAGGGAGGCAGCAGTGAGTCATGGTACATGATGAGGTATCACAGTGGGCACCTGTGATGAGCGGGGTCCTACATAGGTCGGTCCTAGGACCAGTGCTATTTTTGGAATATGTGAATGACATGATGGAAGGGTTAGACTCAGAAGTGCCCCTGTTCTCAGATGATGTGAAGTTAATGAGGAGAATCAAATCAGATGAGGATCAGGCAGGACTTCAAAGAGACCTCGACATGATGGAAACCTGGTCCAGCAACTGGTTTCTCGAATTTAGCCCCTCCAAATGCAAAGTCATGAGGATCGGGGAAGGGAAAAGAAGACCGCAAACAGAGTATAGGCTAGGTGGCCAAAGACTGCAAACCTTGCTCAAGGAGAAAGATCTTGGGTGAGTATAACACCGAGCATGTCTCCGGAAGCACACATCAACCAGATAACTGCTTCACCATATGACCGCCTGGCAAACCTGAGAATAGCGTTTTGATACCTTAGTAAGGAATCGTTCAAGACACTGTACACCGTGTACGTCAGGCCCATACTGGAGTATGCAGCACCTGTTTGCAACCCACCCTTGATCAAGCACTTCAAGAAATTAGAGAAAGTGCAAAGGTTTGCGACAAGGTTAATTTCTTACGAAGAAATTTAAAGGGAAATCGGCCTGACGACACTGGAGAACAGGAGGGTTAGGGGAGACATGATAACCATCCACAAAATACTGCGTGGAATAGACAAGGTGGACAGAAACAGAATGTTACAAAGAGGGGACCCAGAAACGAGGGGTCACAATTGGAAGTTGAAGAACCAGATGCGTCAAAGGGATGTTAGCAAGTATTTCTTCAGTCACAGAGTTGTCAGGAAGTGGAATAGCCTAGCAAGTGAGGTGGAGGCAGGAACCATACATAGCTTTAAGATGAGGTATGATAAAATGCATGGAGTAGGGAGAAAGAGGACCTAGTAGCACTCAGTGAAGAGGCGGAACCAGGAGCTGAGTATCGACCCCTGCAACCACAATTAGGTGAGTACAATTAGGTGAGTACACACACCTGGGACACTGGGTGTGTGCGTCACAACTTTTAGTGCTCTGTGAATATAAGTGTTTTTGAGGGCTACCCTCAGACACATGAGTGTTGGGAGAGGCACAGTTTTATATGTGAACCAGAAAGTTATATTTTGTGGTGCAAGTGAGTGGGTGGGACTAGTGTGCTCCAGACGACACTGCCACATGTGTCACCCAGTGGGCGGGACTAGTGTGCTCCTGG
>NW_027195837.1:0-129959 GCF_038502225.1 Cherax quadricarinatus
TCAGTGGCTGGACAGCAGAGAACGAAGTTGACGATCAAGAAGACGAATGGAAAGGTAGAAACGATGAAGAAGAAAGAGACTGCCGTGGAAACTGTTGTGGAAACATCTAATACATTCTCAGTGCTACCCGACGATTGTGAGTCGACTACTGGGAACGTCACGACGATCGACACCAAGGAAGGTAAGAATATTGTTGTTGTTGGGGATAGCAAAGTTAGGTATATGGATAGGGCGTTCTGCTTGAAGGACAGGAGTAGGAGACAGAGAGTTTGCTTTCCTGGGGCTGGGATGGAGGATATTGTTAGCCATCTGGATGACATCATGAGAGGTAATGGGAGCAATCCTATTATCTGTCTCAGTGCTGGTGGCAACGATGTTGGCACACGTAGGAGTGAAGACCTGATTAGCAAGTATAGGTCAGCAATAGAAATAATTAGGAGGAAGGGTGGGAACCCTGTTATATGTGGTACTTTGCCAAGGAGAGGAGTTGGAAATGAATGGTTGTCCAGGGCAATTGGTGTCAATTGCTGGCTGGACAAATACTGTAAGGAAAATGCGATAACATTCATTGACAACTGGGCCCTCTTCTATGACAGAAATGACATGTATGCCAGGGATGGGGTTCACTTATCTAGGTCTGGGGTGGGAGCACTGGCAACTGCAGTGGAGGGAGCTGTTAGGCCTTTAAACTAGGAATAGTTAGTGGTATGGGTTTTGGCGGGAAAACAGTCAAGTTGCAGTGTAGGAGAACTAGTAGAACTAGGAGAACTAGTAATAGGCAAAATGAGGTAGATATTGGAAAGCCAGTGGCACAAATTGACAAGGACAGTAATAGGTTTAGTGGAATAACAGAAAGGAGCAGGAAAGGTAAAGAGAGAGGAGGGTCATTAAATATATATTACACAAATAGTCGCAGTGCTAGGAATAAGATGGACGAGTTGAGACTAGTTGCTAGTGCAGGTAACATTGATGTATTTGCCTTAACTGAGACGTGGTTTAATTCAAAAAGTCGGGACATGCCTGCAGAATGTCACATTCAGGGTTTTAAAGTGTTCCAAGTAGATAGAAGTGTCGGGAAGGGGGGTGGGGTGGCATTGTATGTCCGAGATCGCTTGAACTGTTGCATAAAAACGGGTATTAAGTCTGAAGTAACACACGCAGAGTCTGTTTGGATAGAATTTTCAGAGGGGCATGAAAAATTAATTTTAGGTGTGATATACCGTCCCCCAAACTTAGATAGGGACCAGGGGAGACTACTATGGGAGGAAATTGTTAGGGCCACTAGGCACGATAATGTAGTAATTCTAGGAGACTTTAACTTTAGTCATATTGATTGGAATTTCTTGACTGGGAATTTAGAATCTTACGACTTCTTAGAAGTAGTTCAGGATTGTTTATTGAAGCAGTTTGTGACAGAACCTACAAGGGGTAATAACCTGCTTGACTTAGTTCTGGCAAACAATGAATCCCTTGTTAATAATTTAGAAGTTTCAGAGGAACTGGGTGCTAGCGACCACAAATCAATTACATTTAGCATTGAATGGAAGTATGATAGTAGGGATAACTCAGTAACAGTCCCAGATTTTTGCTTAGCAGATTACGATGGGCTTAGAGAACACTTATCATCTGTTGACTGGGGTAACGAAGAGAGCTATCAATATGACAGTTTCCTGAACACTATACATGAGGCTCAAAGAACGTTTATTCCGTATAAAGAAATTAGATCAAATAGAAATGACCCAAAATGGATGAATAATAGGCTGAAATATCTACTAGGGCATAAGAAAGGAATTTATAGGCGTATCAAAAGAGGTTAGTGTCATCTTATGAATCAGTATATTGACATTAAGAGTGACATTAAAAAGGGGATAAGAAAAGCTAAAAGGGACTGTGAAATTAAAGTTGCTAGGGATTCTAAAACTAACCCAAAAAGTTTTTTCCAGGTATATAGAACAAAAGTCATAGATAAGATAGGTCCCCTTAAAAATAACTATGGACATCTTAGTGACAAAGAGAATGAAATGTGCAAGATTTTAAATAATTATTTTCTCTCGGTTTTTACGCAGGAAGACACTAATAACATTCCAGTAATTAATTTCTATAGTGGGCCAGAAGAAGATAAATTATGTAACATCACAGTCACTAGTGAAATGGTTGTGAAGCAGATAGACCGACTGAAGCAAAATAAGTCACCTGGTCCTGATGAGTTTTTTTCAGGGGTTCTTAAGGAATGCAAAATGGAAGTCTGTGAACCATTAACTAATATTTTTAATTTATCTCTTCAAACAGGTGTAGTGTCTGATATGTGGAAGATGGTTAATGTAATTCCTATTTTTAAAACAGGGGACAAGTCGTTACCGTCAAATTACCGCCCAGTAAGCCTGACCTCAATTGTAGGCAAATTACTAGAGTCAATTATAGCTGAGATTATAAGAAGCCATCTCGATAAGCATAGCTTGATTAATGATACTCAGCATGGATTCACAAGAGGCCGGTCTTGTCTAACTAATTTATTAACTTTCTTCAGTAAAGCTTTTGAGGCTGTTGACCACGATAAAGAATTTGATATTATTTACTTAGATTTTAGTAAGGCATTTGATAGAGTTCCGCTCATGGCATTGGGGGAAGGGTGCTCTCGTGGATCGAATCATGGCTCACAGACAGGAAGCAGAGAGTGTCCATGAATGGGGTTAAATCCGAGTGGGGATCGGTAACAAGTGGCGTTCCACAGGGATCAGTCTTGGGCTCGTTGCTGTTTATAATATATATCAATAATCTTGATGAAGGAATTACTAGTGATATGAGCAAATTCGCCGATGACGCGAAGATAGGTAGGATAATTGATTCAAACTTAGATGTTAGGGATCTTCAGGAGGATTTAGACAAACTTTACTCTTGGTCAGAAAAGTGGCAGATGCAGTTCAATGTAGATAAATGCAAGGTTCTGAAGCTCGGGAGTATCCATAACCCTAGCACTTATAAGTTAATTAATGTAGAACTTAGCCATACAGATTGCGAAAAGGACTTGGGGGTTATGGTAAGCAGCAACCTTAAACGAAGACAGCAATGCCTAAGCGTACGTAATAAGGCAAATAGATTACTGGGATTTATATCAAGAAGTGTAAGCAACAGAAGTCCAGAGGTCGTACTGCAGCTTTATACATCATTAGTAAGGCCTCACCTAGATTATGCAGCTCAATTCTGGTCTCCATATTACAGAATGGACATAAATTCGTTAGAAAACATTCAGCTTAGGATGACTAAATTAATACATAGCATTAGAAATCTTCCTTATGAAGAAAGATTGAAGACTCTTAAGTTACATTCACTTGTTAGACGAAGAATGAGGGGAGACCTGATCGAAGTGTATAAGTGGAAGATAGGTATTAATAAAGGGGATATTAATAAGGTCTTGAGGACATCTCTCCAAGAGAGAACCCGCAGTAACGGATTTAAATTGGATAAGTTTAGATTTAGAAAGGACATAGGAAAGTATTGGTTTGGAAATAGGGTAGTTGATGAGTGGAACAGTCTACCTAGTTGGGTTATTGAGGCTGGGACTTTGGGTAGTTTCAAATTTAGGTTGGATAAGTACATGAGTGGGAGGGGTTGGATTTGAGTGGGACTTGCACATCAGAGCTTATTTCTTGGGTAACATTGAAAATTGGGTTGGTCAAATGTTTGGTAGTGGGATGAATTGTAAAGGACGTGCCTAATATGGGCCAACAGGCCTGCTGCAGTGTTCCTCCTTTCTTATGTTCTTATGTTCTTATAACAGCTTAAAAGCAGCTGAGGTAGGATAACACCTTAAAAGCAGCTGAGGTAAGATAACAGCTTAAAAGCAGCTGAGGTAGGATAACAGCTTAAAAGCAGCTGAGGTAAGATAACAGCTTAAAAGCAGCTGAGGTAGGATAACAGCTTAAAAACAGCTGAGGTAAGATAACAGCTTAAAAGCAGCTAAGGTAGGATAACAGCTTAAAAACAGCTGAGGTAAGATAACAGCTTAAAAGCAGCTGAGGTAGGATAACAGCTTAAAAACAGCTGAGGTAAGATAACAGCTTAAAAGCAGCTGAGGTAGGATAAAAGCTCTTAGGATGGAAATAAATGGTATAAAATACCGACACAATGGAAATATAAACACAAATGCAGTATAATGTGATCCTTTATTGACAACGTTTCACCCACACAGTGGGCTTTTTCAAGTCACACACGGATCTACCTGGGGTTGACGATACGATAGGACTCACAGGTAAGGACCCACGAGGGGCGAGGGGCAAGTGGGGACAGTGCGAAGAATAGACGGTGAGAGGAATGTCTTGAGTCGAAGAGAGAAGAGTCAGGACTAAACCCAACTGCTAAGCCTGAATAACGATGATGAAAGACGATGTAGACAACAGGAACTCTACAGGAGCTGACTGCAACTTGCTGGATGGAAGATTTCTGCTTCTTGATAAATGCAGATTCTTCAGAATCTCCACGACTATGGTGCTCTTCGCACCTACTCCTAGGTTGAGGGACTGATTACCTCATCTTCTGTACATAGTTCTACTGTCTTCAAGTTATGTTCTAGAATTTGTATTGATAAAGCCACTGGATGGCGAAACGTCTACAATAAAGATACCCAGATGTTGCACATGTGTCTTAATCTCAACTCGTCGGTATTATATTCCATTCGTACACAACCTGTATTGAGTGTTGTCTTCTGTGGCTATAAGTCTTGAGTTTCTGTAGGTTGTGTGAATTGCGATGTTGTACACAGGCATTCCTTGTATCGTCAGTCCTGCTTGCATATTGGTGTTCTGAAATACGTGTTTGGAGGTCTCTTGATGTTTCGCCCACATATAATTTGTTGCAGTCATTACAAGGGATTATGTATACCCCTGCAGAGGATGGAGGCTTGTCCTGTCTACTACTGGTGATGTCCTTGATGGTCGTGGTTGTGGAGGTAGATACTTGGAATGATGTTTTGGCAAAGATGTTGGAAACATGTTTGGCAATGGAGTTGGTTGGGAGGACTATGTATCTCTTCTCGGCAGTGTCTTCTCTGGGTGTGTTGAAGATGTTTAATGCCCGCCGTCTGCAGTCTCTGATGAAGTGACGAGGATAGTGGAGTTTAGAAAATACTTGTTCAATTATAGCGCATTCTTCCTCAAGGAACTCATTGCTGCAGATTCTGAGTGCACGTAGGAAGAAGCCTATAATTACACCACGTTTGGTTTTGGTGTCGTGGTGAGAGTAGAAGTGGAGAAGATCGTTTTGGTTGGTGGGTTTTCGATAGACTTTAAAACGAAGTTCGTGGTCAGCTTTGCAGAGCAGAACATCAAGGAAAGGAAGAGTGTTGTCGACTTCTTCTTCAAGTGTGAACTGGATTGAAGGTTCGACCTGGTTGAGCTTGTCTTGGAGAGCTTGAACGTTGAAGCGTTTAGGAGTTATGAGGAGAATGTCGTCAACATAACGGAGCCAGGTGACAGACGAAGGAATAATGGTGGAGAAACGTTCGGCTTCTAGATGTTTCATGTGTAGGTTCGCCAGGACTGCACTGAGTGGCGAACCCATGGGTAGTCCAAAAGTCTGCTGAAAGAGGTGATTTTCGAAAGAGAAACACGTAAAGCCAACACATAGTTCAACAAGGTCGATGAAATCGCTGGCTGGAATGGGAAGATCAAGTGAATCGTCAATTTTCCTGCGCAAGAGATCGATGGCTTGTGTAGTAGGTACTTTGGTGAATATGGAAGTCACGTCAAGGCTGGAACGTTTCTTGTTCCTGATGTTGATGTTGCGAATGCGATTAAGAAGATCACCCGAGTGTTTGAGATGTGCTGGACTGATAGTGCCCAAGAGTTTAGAGAGGTGTTTTGCGAGAATTCCTGAGAGCTGGTGGGGAGCACTGCCTATTCCCGAGGATATGGGCCTCAGTGGGATACCAGGCTTGTGAGTCTTTGGCAGGCCGTACATTCTGGCAGGTCTGGGGTTGCTGGGCATGGTGTGCAGAAGTTTCTTCCCTTGTTCTGAGCCCCTCAGAATGCGGCGAGTCCTTTGAAGAAAAGTTTTAGTAAGGTTGTCCACTTGGTTAGTTGTGAGAGGTTTGTAGGTATCTGGGTCATTAAGTAGATTGAGCATTTTGTTCCTGTAATCGTCAGTGTTCATGATAACAACACCACCTCCTTTATCAGCGGTGGTGACCCTGATGGTCGTGTCTTCTGCTAAACCTTTGAGTGCATTGATGTAACGTCGAGGTATGACTGGGGAGCTGCGTGTTGAGATGGCTGCTGAGATGATGCCTTGAAGATAGCCTTTTTGGAAGTCGGAGTCATTGTGTCTGTAGTTTTTGGCGATGAAATTGAGGTCTTGTTTTGGTTTCGTAATTCCTGTTGCGAATTTGAGGCCTAAGCTGAGGGCTTCAGTTTCTGTGGTTGACAGTGGACGAGATGAAAGATTTTGAATAATTTCAGGTCTTCCTAAACTTTTCCAATTACTATTGTCGCAGAGTGTTTGTAGTTTCCTAGCAAGTCTGATCTTCTGTTGAACATTCGCTGTGGTAAATCTGCTGCGAATGATTTCGGCGGTGCGTCTGTTCATGTTGCCCCGGAGTGTTGTGCCTAGTGTTCTGGCTTGGAGAAAAGCTTCCTTTGTAGCATTGTTTAAGTCATCTGCACACTCTTCAAGGCAGGTCCGAGCTGTAGCGGAGAAAGGTGGTTTGATATTGGCAATTTGAGGAGGAGTAGATCTTGGTAAGACCATTTCTTGGATGCAATCACGAAGAAAATTGCGTCTTTTGCGAAGTGAGTAAGCTTTTAGAAGAAGGTCCAGGTATTCTCTGCGTGAAGGATCCATTTCTATTGCAGTGTTTGACACGATGGAAATAAATGGTATAAAATACCGACACAATGGAAATATAAACACAAATGCAGTATAATGTGATCCTTTATTGACAACGTTTCACCCACACAGTGGGCTTTTTCAAGTCACACACGGATCTACCTGGGGTTGGAAGGTACGAGAGTATTTATAGTCATGTTCAGAATGTTGAGGTCAGGTGGAGAATGCTGCATCTGATGATCTACCGGGTGGGGTTATAGAGTCTTGGGTAGCTTGGCAGGGGTATTGGACAAGTTGTGAGTAGACCTTCTGCAGTGTTCTATGTTCTTATGTGGGATAGCGATGAAGAAGTTTCTTGGCGAGTGGTTCAGCTATGTTATAGAAGCCATTGTTCTGGTTGAAATTGTTGGTTGTAGAGATGAGCGATGATTCCAGGATTCTTCTGTATTGAGTGTTGTCTTCTGTGGCTATAAGTCTTGAGTTTCTGTAGTTAATTAAATGGTTGTGTGAATTGCGATGTTGTACACAGGCATTCCTTGTATCGTCAGTCCTGCTTGCATATTGGTGTTCTGAAATACGTGTTTGGAGGTCTCTTGATGTTTCGCCCACATATAATTTGTTGCAGTCATTACAAGGGATTATGTATACCCCTGCAGAGGATGGAGGCTTGTCCTGTCTACTACTGGTGATGTCCTTGATGGTCGTGGTTGTGGAGGTAGATACTTGGAATGATGTTTTGGCAAAGATGTTGGAAACATGTTTGGCAATGGAGTTGGTTGGGAGGACTATGTATCTCTTCTCGGCAGTGTCTTCTCTGGGTGTGTTGAAGATGTTTAATGCCCGCCGTCTGCAGTCTCTGATGAAGTGACGAGGATAGTGGAGTTTAGAAAATACTTGTTCAATTATAGTGCATTCTTCCTCAAGGAACTCATTGCTGCAGATTCTGAGTGCACGTAGGAAGAAGCCTATAATTACACCACGTTTGGTTTTGGTGTCGTGGTGAGAGTAGAAGTGGAGAAGATCGTTTTGGTTGGTGGGTTTTCGATAGACTTTAAAACGAAGTTCGTGGTCAGCTTTGCAGAGCAGAACATCAAGGAAAGGAAGAGTGTTGTCGACTTCTTCTTCAAGTGTGAACTGGATTGAAGGCTCGACCTGGTTGAGCTTGTCTTGGAGAGCTTGAACGTTGAAGCGTTTAGGAGTTATGAGGAGAATGTCGTCAACATAACGGAGCCAGGTGACAGACGAAGGAATAATGGTGGAGAAACGTTCGGCTTCTAGATGTTCCATGTATAGGTTCGCCAGGACTGCACTGAGTGGCGAACCCATGGGTAGTCCAAAAGTCTGCTGAAAGAGGTGATTTTCGAAAGAGAAACACGTAAAGCCAACACATAGTTCAACAAGGTCGATGAAATCGCTGGCTGGAATGGGAAGATCAAGTGAATCGTCAATTTTCCTGCGCAAGAGATCGATGGCTTGTGTAGTAGGTACTTTGGTGAATAGGGAAGTCACGTCAAGGCTGGAAAGTTTCTTGTTCCTGATGTTGATGTTGCGAATGCGATTGAGAAGATCACCCGAGTGTTTGAGATGTGCTGGACTGATAGTGCCCAAGAGTTTAGAGAGGTGTTTTGCGAGAATTCCTGAGAGCTGGTGGGGAGCACTGCCTATTCCCGAGGATATGGGCCTCAGTGGGATACCAGGCTTGTGAGTCTTTGGCAGGCCGTACATTCTGGCAGGTCTGGGGTTGCTGGGCATGGTGTGCAGAAGTTTCTTCCCTTGTTCTGAGCCCCTCAGAATGCGGCGAGTCCTTTGAAGAAAAGTTTTAGTAAGGTTGTCCACTTGGTTAGTTGTGAGAGGTTTGTAGGTATCTGGGTCATTAAGTAGATTGAGCATTTTGTTCCTGTAATCGTCAGTGTTCATGATAACAACACCACCTCCTTTATCAGCGGTGGTGACCCTGATGGTCGTGTCTTCTGCTAAACCTTTGAGTGCATTGATGTAACGTCGAGGTATGACTGGGGAGCTGCGTGTTGAGATGGCTGCTGAGATGATGCCTTGAAGATAGCCTTTTTGGAAGTCGGAGTCATTGTGTCTGTAGTTTTTGGCGATGAAATTGAGGTCTTGTTTTGGTTTCGTAATTCCTGTTGCGAATTTGAGGCCTAAGCTGAGGGCTTCAGTTTCTGTGGTTGACAGTGGACGAGATGAAAGATTTTCTATAACATAGCTGAACCACTCGCCAAGAAACTTCTTCATCGCTATCCCACATAAGAACATAGAACACTGCAGAAGGTCTACTCACAACTTGTCCAATACCCCTGCCAAGCTACCCAAGACTCTATAACCCCACCCGGTAGATCATCAGATGCAGCATTCTCCACCTGACCTCAACATTCTGAACATGACTATAAATACTCTCGTACCTTCCAACCCCAGGTAGATCCGTGTGTGACTTGAAAAAGCCCACTGTGTGGGTGAAACGTTGTCAATAAAGGATCACATTATACTGCATTTGTGTTTATATTTCCATTGTGTCGGTATTTTATACCATTTATTTCCATCGTGTCAAACACTGCAGTAGAAATGGATCCTTCACACAGAGAATACCTGGACCTTCTTCTAAAAGCTTACTCACTTCGCAACAGACACAATTTTCTTCGTGATTGCATCCAAGAAATGGTCTTACCAAGATCTACTCCTCCTCAAATTGCCAACATCAAACCACCTTTCTCCGCTACAGCTCGGACCTACCTTGAAGAGTGTGCAGATGACTTAAACAATGCTACAAAGGAAGCTTTTCTCCAAGCCAGAACACTAGGCACAACACTCCGGGGCAACATGAACAGACGCACCGCCGAAATCATTCGCAGCAGAGTTACCACAGCGAATGTTCAACAGAAGATCAGACTTGCTAGGAAACTACAAACACTCTGCGATAATAGTAATTGGAAAAGTTTAGGAAGACCTGAAATTATTCAAAATCTTTCATCTCGTCCACTGTCAACCACAGAAACTGAAGCCCTCAGCTTAGGCCTCAAATTCGCAACAGGAATTACGAAACCAAAACAAGACCTCAATTTCATCGCCAAAAACTACAGACACAATGACTCCGACTTCCAAAAAGGCTATCTTCAAGGCATCATCTCAGCAGCCATCTCAACACGCAGCTCCCCAGTCATACCTCGACGTTACATCAATGCACTCAAAGGTTTAGCAGAAGACACGACCATCAGGGTCACCACCGCTGATAAAGGAGGTGGTGTTGTTATCATGAACACTGACGATTACAGGAACAAAATGCTCAATCTACTTAATGACCCAGATACCTACAAACCTCTCACAACTAACCAAGTGGACAACCTTACTAAAACTTTTCTTCAAAGGACTCGCCGCATTCTGAGGGGCTCAGAACAAGGGAAGAAACTTCTGCACACCATGCCCAGCAACCCCAGACCTGCCAGAATGTACGGCCTGCCAAAGACTCACAAGCCTGGTATCCCACTGAGGCCCATATCCTCGGGAATAGGCAGTGCTCCCCACCAGCTCTCAGGAATTCTCGCAAAACACCTCTCTAAACTCTTGGGCACTATCAGTCCAGCACATCTCAAACACTCGGGTGATCTTCTCAATCGCATTCGCAACATCAACATCAGGAACAAGAAACTTTCCAGCCTTGACGTGACTTCCCTATTCACCAAAGTACCTACTACACAAGCCATCGATCTCTTGCGCAGGAAAATTGACGATTCACTTGATCTTCCCATTCCAGCCAGCGATTTCATCGACCTTGTTGAACTATGTGTTGGCTTTACGTGTTTCTCTTTCGAAAATCACCTCTTTCAGCAGACTTTTGGACTACCCATGGGTTCGCCACTCAGTGCAGTCCTGGCGAACCTATACATGGAACATCTAGAAGCCGAACGTTTCTCCACCATTATTCCTTCGTCTGTCACCTGGCTCCGTTATGTTGACGACATTCTCCTCATAACTCCTAAACGCTTCAACGTTCAAGCTCTCCAAGACAAGCTCAACCAGGTCGAGCCTTCAATCCAGTTCACACTTGAAGAAGAAGTCGACAACACTCTTCCTTTCCTTGATGTTCTGCTCTGCAAAGCTGACCACGAACTTCGTTTTAAAGTCTATCGAAAACCCACCAACCAAAACGATCTTCTCCACTTCTACTCTCACCACGACACCAAAACCAAACGTGGTGTAATTATAGGCTTCTTCCTACGTGCACTCAGAATCTGCAGCAATGAGTTCCTTGAGGAAGAATGCACTATAATTGAACAAGTATTTTCTAAACTCCACTATCCTCGTCACTTCATCAGAGACTGCAGACGGCGGGCATTAAACATCTTCAACACACCCAGAGAAGACACTGCCGAGAAGAGATACATAGTCCTCCCAACCAACTCCATTGCCAAACATGTTTCCAACATCTTTGCCAAAACATCATTCCAAGTATCTACCTCCACAACCACGACCATCAAGGACATCACCAGTAGTAGACAGGACAAGCCTCCATCCTCTGCAGGGGTATACATAATCCCTTGTAATGACTGCAACAAATTATATGTGGGCGAAACATCAAGAGACCTCCAAACACGTATTTCAGAACACCAATATGCAAGCAGGACTGACGATACAAGGAATGCCTGTGTACAACATCGCAATTCACACAACCATTTAATTAACTACAGAAACTCAAGACTTATAGCCACAGAAGACAACACTCAATACAGAAGAATCCTGGAATCATCGCTCATCTCTACAACCAACAATTTCAACCAGAACAATGGCTTCTATAACATAGCTGAACCACTCGCCAAGAAACTTCTTCATCGCTATCCCACATAAGAACATAGAACACTGCAGAAGGTCTACTCACAACTTGTCCAATACCCCTGCCAAGCTACCCAAGACTCTATAACCCCACCCGGTAGATCATCAGATGCAGCATTCTCCACCTGACCTCAACATTCTGAACATGACTATAAATACTCTCGTACCTTCCAACCCCAGGTAGATCCGTGTGTGACTTGAAAAAGCCCACTGTGTGGGTGAAACGTTGTCAATAAAGGATCACATTATACTGCATTTGTGTTTATATTTCCACCCGGTGCAAATAAGACAGAAAGTCCATCGATGACGCACTGCCTTTCTTGGCTTATCTTGGGGGGATAACCCACCCGTGCAAAAAACCCAACCAAAATCTTAACATCTGCTCCTAACCTAAGTGACTTATTACATCATCTTACTAAAACTACACATTTTTCAACAATTTTCAACATTTTCCAACATTTTCCAACATTTTTCAAAATTTTCAACATTTTCCAACACATTCCAACATTTTTTAACATTTTTCAACATTTTTCAACATTTTTCAACATTTTTCAACATTTTTCAACATTTTTCAAAATTTTTCAAAATTTTTCAACATTTTCCAACATTTTCAACATTTTTCAAAAATTTTCAACATTTTCCAACATTTTCCAACATTTTTCAACATTTTTCAACATTTTTCAACATTTTTCAACATTTTCCAACATTTTTCAACATTTTCCAACATTTTTCAACATTTTCCAACATTTTCAACATTTTTCAACATTTTTCAACATTTTCCAACATTTTCCAACATTTTTCAACATTTTTCAACATTTTTCAACATTTTTCAACATATTCCAACATTTTTTAACATTTTTCAACATTTTTCAACATTTTTCAACATTTTTCAACATTTTTCAACATTTTTCAAAATTTTTCAACATTTTCCAACATTTTCAACATTTTTCAAAAATTTTCAACATTTTCCAACATTTTCCAACATTTTTCAACATTTTTCAACATTTTTCAACATTTTTCAACATTTTCCAACATTTTTCAACATTTTCCAACATTTTTCAACATTTTCCAACATTTTCAACATTTTTCAACATTTTTCAACATTTTCCAACATTTTCCAACATTTTTCAACATTTTTCAACATTTTTCAACATTTTTCAACATTTTTCAACATTTTCAACATTTTCAACATTTTTCAACATTTTCAACATTTTTCAACATTTTTCAACATTTTTCAACATTTTTCAACATTTTCAACATTTTCACCATTTTCAACTTTTTCAACATTTTCAACATTTTCAACATTTTCAACATTTTCAACATTTTTCAACATTTTTCAACATTTTTCAACATTTTCAACATTTTCAACATTTTTCAACATTTTCAACATTTTCAACATTTTTCAACATTTTTCAACATTTTTCAACATTTTTCAACATTTTTCAATATTTTTCAACATTTTTCAACATTTTCTACATTTTTCAACATTTTTCAACATTTTCAACATTGTCAACATTTTCCAACATTTTCCAACATTTTCAACATTTTTCAACATTTTCAACATTTTCAACATTTTCAACATTTTCAACATTTTTCAACATTTTTAAAAAATTTTCAACATTTTTCAACATTTTTCAACATTTTCAACATTTTCAACATTTTTCAACATTTTCAACATTTTCAACATTTTTCAACATTTTTCAACATTTTTCAACATTTTTCAACATTTTTCAAAATTTTTCAACATTTTCAACATTTTTCAACATTTTTCAACATTTTCAACAAAAATCAACAATAAACTCTAGTTTCATATGTTAGTGTACAACATTAATGAAACAAAATCAGTTTACTAAACTTCACACTGATCCCACAGCTGGTTCCAACTTCATACTGATCCCACAGCTGGTTCCAACTTCATACTCATCCCACAGATGGTTCCAACTTCACACTGATCCCACAGCTGGTTCCAACTTCATACTGATCCCACAGCTGGTTCCAACTTCATACTGATCCCACAGATGGTTCCAACTTCATACTCATCCCACAGCTGGTTCCAACTTCATACTGATCCCACAGATGGTTCCAACTTCATACTCATCCCACAGATGGTTCCAACTTCATATTGATCCCACAGCTGGTTCCAACTTCATACTCATCCCACAGATGGTTCCAACTTCATACTGATCCCACAGATGGTTCCAACTTCATACTGATCCCACAGCTGGTTCCAACTTCATACTGTTCCCACAGCTGGTTCCAACTTCATACTGATCCCACAGCTGGTTCCAACTTCATACTGATCCCACAGCTGGCTACAACTTCATACTGTTCCCACAGCTGGCTCCAACTTCATACTGTTCCCACAGCTGGTTCCAACTTCATACTGATCCCACAGCTGGCTCCAACTTCATACTGTTTCCACAGCTGGTTCCAACTTCATACTGATTCCACAGCTGGTTACAACTTCATACTATTCCCACAGCTGGTTCCAGCTTCACACTGATCCCACAGCTGGTTCCAACTTCATACTGATCCCACAGCTGGCTCCAACTTCATCCTGTTCCCACAGCTGGCTCCAACTTCATACTGTTCCCACAGCTGGCTCCAACTTCATACTGTTCCCACGGCTGGCTCCAAGTTTATCCTGTCAACACAGCTGGCTTCAACTTCATACTGTCCCCACAGCTGGTTCCAACTTCATACTGTTCCCACAGCTGGCTCCAACTTCATGCTGTTCCCACAGCTGGCTCCAACTTCATACTGTCCCCACAGCTGGCTCCAACTTCATACTGTTCCCACAGCTGGCTCCAACTTCATACTGTTCCCACAGCTGGCTCCAACTTCATACTGTTCCCACAGCTGGCTCCAACTTCATACTGTTCCCACAGCTGGCTCCAACTTCATCCTGTTCCCACAGCTGGCTCCAACTTCATCCTGTTCCCACAGCTGGCTCCAACTTCATCCTGTTCCCACAGCTGGCTCCAACTTCATACTGTTCCCACAGCTGGCTCCAACTTCATACTGTTCCCACAGCTGGCTCCAACTTCATCCTGTTCCCACAGCTGGCTCCAACTTCATCCTTTTCCCACAGCTGGCTCCAACTTCATCCTGTTCCCACAGCTGGCTCCAACTTCATCCTGTTCCCACAGCTGGCTCCAACTTCATCCTGTTCCCACAGCTGGCTCCAACTTCATCCTGTTCCCACAGCTGGCTCCAACTTCATCCTGTTCCCACAGCTGGCTCCAACTTCATCCTGTTCCCACAGCTGGCTCCAACTTCATCCTGTTCCCACAGCTGGCTCCAACTTCATCCTGTTCCCACAGCTGGCTCCAACTTCATACTGTTCCCACAGCTGGATCCAACTTCATACTGTTCCCACAGCTGGCTCCAACTTCATACTGTTCCCACAGCTGGCTCCAACTTCATACTGTTCCCACAGCTGGATCCAACTTCATACTGTTCCCTCAGCTGGCTCCAACTTCATATTGTCCCCACAGCTCGCTCCAACTTCATACTGTTCCCACAGATGATTCCAACTTTATGCTGTTCCCACATCTGGCTCCAACTTCATACTGTTCCCACAGCTGGCTCCCACTTGATATTGTTCCCACAGCTGGCTCCAACTTCATACTGTTCCCACAGCTGGCTCCAACTTCATACTGTTCCCACAGCTGGCTCCAACTTCATCCTGTTCCCACAGCTGGCTCCAACTTCATACTGTTCCCACAGCTGGCTCCAACTTCATACTGTTCCCACAGCTGGCTCCAACTTCATACTGTTCCAACAGCTGGCTACAACTTCATACTGTTCCCACAGCTGGCTCCAACTTCATCCTGTTCCCACAGCTGGCTCCAACTTCATACTGTTCCCACAGCTGGCTCCAACTTCATACTGTTCCCACAGCTGGCTCCAACTTCATACTGTTCCCACAGCTGGCTCCAACTTCATACTGTTCCCACAGCTGGCTCCAACTTCATCCTGTTCCCACAGCTGGCTCCAACTTCATACTGTTCCCACAGCTGGCTCCAACTTCATACTGTTCCCACAGCTGGCTCCAACTTCATACTGTTCCCACAGCTGGCTCCAACTTCATACTGTTCCCACAGCTGGCTCCAACTTCATACTGTTCCCACAGATGATTCCAACTTCATACTGTTCCCACAGCTGGCTCCAACTTCATGCTGTTCCCACAGCTGGCTCCAACTTCATACTGTCCCCACAGCTGGCTCCAACTTCATACTGTTCCCACAGCTGGCTCCAACTTCATACTGTTCCCACAGATGATTCCAACTTCAAGCTGTTCACACAGCTGGCTCCAACTCCATGCTGTTCCCACAGCTGGCTCCAACTTCATGCTGTTCCCACAGCTGGCTCCAACTTCACGATGTTCCCACAGCGGGCTCCAACTTCATTCTGTTCCCACAGCTGGCTCCAACTTCATCCTGTTCCCACAGCTGTCTCCAACGTCATCCTGTTCCCAGAGCTGGCTCCAACTTCATCCTGTTCCCACAGCTGGCTCCAACTTCATGCTGTTCCCACAGCTGGCTCCAACTTCATCCTGTTCCCTCAACTGGCTCCAACTTCATCCTGTTCCCACAGCTGGCTCCAACTTCATGCTGTTCCCACAGCTTGCTTCAACTTCATGCTGTTCCCACAGCTGGCTGCAACTTCATACTGTTCCCACAGCTGGCTCCAACTTCATACTGTTCCCACAGCTGGCTCCAACTACATGCTGTTACCAGAGCTGGCTCCAACATCATACTGTTCCCACAGCTGGCTCCAACTTCATACTGTTCCCACAGCTGGTTCCAACTTTATACTGTTCCCACAGCTGGCTCCAACTTCATCCTGTTCCCACAGCTGGTTCCAACTTCATCCTGTTCCCACAGATGGCTCCAACTTCATCCTGTTCCCACAGCTGGCTCCAACTTCATCCTGTTCCCACAGCTGGCTCCAACTTCATCCTGTTCCCACAGCTGGCTCCAACTTCATCCTGTTCCCACAGCTGGCTCCAACTTCATCCTGTTCCCACAGCTGGCTCCAACTTCATCCTGTTCCCACAGCTGGCTCCAACTTCATCCTGTTCCCAAAGCTGGCTCCAACTTCATCCTGTTCCCACAGCTGGTTCCAACTTCATCCTGTTCCCACTGCTGGCTCCAACTTCATCCTGTTCCCACAGCTGGCTCCAACTTCATCCTGTTCCCACAGCTGGCTCCAACTTCATCATGTTCCCACAGCTGGCTCCAACTTCATCCTGTTCCCACAGCTGGCTCCAACTTCATCCTGTTCCCACAGCTGGCTCCAACTTCATCCTGTTCCCATAGCTGGCTCTAAGTTCATCCAGTTCCCACAGCTGGCTCCAACTTCATCCTGTTCCCACAGCTGGCTCCAACTTCATCCTGTTCCCACAGCTGGCACCAACTTCATCCTGTTCCCACAGCTGGCACCAACATCATCCTGTTCCCACAACTGGCTCCAACTTCATCCTGTTCCCACAACTGGTTCCAACTTCATCCTGTTCCCACAGCTGGCTCCAAGTTCATCCTGTTCCCACAGCTGGCTCCAACTTCATCCTGTTCCCACAGCTGGCTCCAACTTCATCCTGTTCCCAAAGCTGGCTCCAACTTCATCCTGTTCCCACTGCTAGCTCCAACTTCATCCTTTTCCCACAGCTGGCTCCAACTTCATCCTGTTCCCACAGCTGGCTACAACTTCATCCTGTTCCTACAGCTGGCTCCAACTTCCCCATGTTCCCACAGTTCGCTCCAACTTCATCCTGCTCCCTCTGCTGGCTCCAACTTCATCCTGTTCCCACAGGTGGCTCTAACTTCATCCTTTTCCCACTGTTGGCTCCAACTTTATCCTGTTCCCAAAGCTGGCTCAACTTCATCCTGTTCCCACAGCTGGTTTCAACTTCATCCTGTTCCCACAGCTAGCTGTAACTTCATACTGTTCCCACGGCTGGCTCCTACTTCATACTGTTCCCACAGCTGGCTCCAACTTCATCCTGTTCCCACAGCTGGCTCCAACTTCATCCTGTTCCCACAGCTGGCTCCAACTTCATCCTGTTCCCACAGCTGGCTCCAACTTCATCCTGTTCCCACAGCTGGCTCCAACTTCATACTGTTCCCACAGCTGGCTCCAACTTCATCCTGTTCCCACAGCTGGCTCCAACTTCATCCTGTTCCCACAGCTGGCTCCAACTTCATCCTGTTCCCACAGCTGGCTCCAACTTCATCCTGTTCCCACAGCTGGCTCCAACTTCATCCTGTTCCCTCAGCTGGCTCCAACTTCATCCTGTTCCCACAGCTGGCTCCAACTTCATCCTGTTCCCACAGCTGGCTCCAACTTCATCCTGTTCCCACAGCTGGCTCTAACTTCATCCTGTTCCCACAGCTGGCTCCAACTTCATCCTGTTCCCAATGCTGGCTCCAACTTCATTCTGTTCTCGTAGCTGGCTCCAACTTCACGATATTCCCACAGCTGGCTCCAACTTCAACTTCATCCTGTTCCCACAGCTGACTCCAAATGCTTCCTGTTCCCACAGCTGGCTCCAACTTCATCCTGTTCCCACAGCTGGCTCCAACTTCATCCTGTTCCCACAGCTGGCTCCAACTTCATCCTGTTCCCACAGATGGCTCCAACTTCATCATGTTCCCACAGTTGGCTCCAACTTCATCCTGTTCCCACAGCTGTCTTCAACTTCATACTCTTCCCACAGCTGGCTCCAACTTCATCCTGTTCCCACAGCTGGCTCCAACTTCATCCTGTTCCCACAGCTGGCTCCAACTTCATCCTGTTCCCACAGCTGGCTCCAACTTCATCCTGTTCCCACAGCTGGCTCCAACTTCATCCTGTTCCCACAGCTGGCTCCAACTTCATCCTGTTCCCACAGCTGGCTCCAACTTCATCCTGTTCACACAGCTGGCTCCAACTTCATCCTGTTCCCACAGCTGGCTCCAACTTCATTCTGTTCCTACAGCTGGTTCCAACTTCATCCTGTTCGCACAGCTGGCTCCAACTTCATCCTATTCCCACAGCTGGCTCCAACTTCATCCTGTTCCCACAGCTGGCTCCAACTTCATACTGTTCCCACAGCTGGCTCCAACTTCATCCTGTTCCCACAGCTGGCTCCAACTTCATACTGTTCCCACAGCTGGCTCCAACTTCATACTGTTCCCACAGCTGGCTCCAACTTCATACTGTTCCCACAGCTGGCTCCAACTTCATACTGTTCCCACAGCTGGCTCCAACTTCATACTGTTCCCACAGCTGGCTCCAACTTCATCCTGTTCCCACAGCTGGCTCCAACTTCATCCTGTTCCCACAGCTGGCTCCAACTTCATCCTGTTCCCACAGCTGGCTCCAACTTCATCCTGTTCCCACAGCTGGCTCCAACTTCATCCTGTTCCCACAGCTGGCTCCCACTTCATCCTGTTCCCACAGCTGGCTCCAACTTCATCCTGTTCCCACAGCTGGCTCCAACTTCATCCTGTTCCCACAGCTGGCTCCAACTTCATCCTGTTCCCACAGCTGGCTCCAACTTCATACTGTTCCCACAGCTGGCTCCAACTTCATACTGTTCCCACAGCTGGCTCCAACTTCATACTGTTCCCACAGCTGGCTCCAACTTCATCCTGTTCCCACAGCTGGCTCCAACTTCATACTGTTCCCACAGCTGGCTCCAACTTCATACTGTTCCCACAGCTGGCTCCAACTTCATACTGTTCCCACAGCTGGCTCCAACTTCATACTGTTCCCACAGCTGGCTCCAACTTCATACTGTTCCCACAGCTGGCTCCAACTTCATACTGTTCCCACAGCTGGCTCCAACTTCATACTGTTCCCACAGCTGGCTCCAACTTCATACTGTTCCCACAGCTGGCTCCAACTTCATACTGTTCCCACAGCTGGCTCCAACTTCATTATGTTCCCACAGCTGGCCCACTTCAAGCTGTTCCCACAGCTGGCTCCAACTTCATCCTGTTCCCACAGCTGGCTCCAACTTCATCCTGTTCCCACAGCTGGCTCCAACTTCATCCTGTTCCCACAGCTGGCTCCAACTTCATCCTGTTCCCACAGCTGGCTCCAACTTCATCCTGTTCCCACAGCTGGCTCCAACTTCATCCTGTTCCCACAGCTGGCTCCAACTGGCTCACTTCTTGTTCCCACAGCTGGCTCCAACTTCATCCTGTTCCCACAGCTGGCTCCAACTTCATCCTGTTCCCACAGCTGGCTCCAACTTCATCCTGTTCCCACAGCTGGCTCCAACTTCATGCTGTTCCCACAGCTGGCTCCAACTTCATACTGTTCCCACAGCTGGCTCCAACTTCATACTGTTCCCACAGCTGGCTCCAACTTCATACTGTTCCCACAGCTGGCTCCAACTTCATACTGTTCCCACAGCTGGCTCCAACTTCATACTGTTCCCACAGCTGGCTCCAACTTCATACTGTTCCCACAGCTGGCTCCAACTTCATCCTGTTCCCACAGCTGGTTCCAACTTCATCCTGTTCCCACAGATGGCTCCAACTTCATCCTGTTCCCACAGCTGGCTCCAACTTCATCCTGTTCCCACAGCTGGCTCCAACTTCATCCTGTTCCCACAGCTGGCTCCAACTTCATCCTGTTCCCACAGCTGGCTCCAACTTCATCCTGTTCCCACAGATGGCTCCAACTTCATCCTGTTCCCACAGCTGGCTCCAACTTCATCCTGTTCCCACAGCTGGCTCCAACTTCATCCTGTTCCCACAGCTGGCTCCAACTTCATCCTGTTCCCACAGCTGGCTCCAACTTCATGCTGTTCCCACAGCTGGCTCCAACTTCATCCTGTTCCCACAGCTGGCTCCAACTTCTTCCTGTTCCCAAAGCTGGCTCCAACTTCATCCTGTTCCCACAGCTGGCTCCAACTTCATCCTGTTCCCACAGCTGGCTCCAACTTCATCCTATTCCCACAGCTGGCTTCAACTTCAGTCTGTTCCCACAACTGGCTCCAACTTCATCCTGTTCCCACAGCTAGCTCCAACTTCTTCCTGTTCCCACAGCTGGCTCCAACTTCATCCTATTCCCACAGTTGGCTGCAACTTCATATTGTTCCCACAGTTGGCTCCAACTTCATGCTGTTCCCACAGTTGGCTCTAACTTCATCCTGTTCCCACAGCTGGCTCCAACTTCATCCTGTTCCCACAGCTGGCTCCAACTTCATCCTGTTCCCACAGCTGGCTCCAACTTCATCCTGTTCCCACAGCTGGCTCCAACTTCATCCTGTTCCCAGAGCTGGCTCCAACTTCATCCTGTTCCCACAGCTGTCTCCAACTTCATCCTGTTCCCACAGCTGGCTCCAACTTCATCCTGTTCCCACAGCTGGCTCCAACTTCATCCTGCTCCCTCTGCTGGCTCAAACTTCATCCTGTTCCCACAGATGGCACCAACTTTATCATGTTCCCACAGCTGGCTCCAACTTCATCCTGTTCATACAGCTGGTTCCAACTTCATCCTGTTCCCACAGCTGTTTCCAACTTCATCCTATTCCCACAGCTGGCTCCAACTTCATCCTGTTCCCACAGCTGGCTCCAACTTCATACTGTTCCCACAGCTGGCTCCAACTTCATCCTGTTCCCACAGCTGGCTCCAACTTCATCCTGTTCCCACAGCTGGCTCCAACTTCATCCTGTTCCCACAGATGGCTCTAACTTCATCCTGTTCCCACAGCTGGCTCCAACTTCATCCTGTTCCCACAGCTGGCTCCAACTTCATCCTGTTCCCACAGCTGGCTCCAACTTCATACTGTTCCCACAGCTGGCTCCAACTTCATCCTATTCCCACAGCTGGCTCCAACTTCATACTGTTCCCACAGCTGGCTCCAACTTCATCCTGTTCCCACAGCTGGCTCCAACTTCATACTGTTCCCACAGCTGGCTCCAACTTCATCCTGTTCCCACAGCTGGCTCCAACTTCATACTGTTCCCACAGCTGGCTCCAACTTCATACTGTTCCCACAGCTGGCTCCAACTTCATCCTGTTCCCACAGCTGGCTCCAACTTCATCCTGTTCCCACAGCTGGCTCCAACTTCATCCTGTTCCCACAGCTGGCTCCAACTTCATCCTGTTCACACAGATGGCTCCAACTTTATCCTGTTCCCACAGCTGGCTCCAACTTCATCCTGTTCCCACAGCTGGCTCCAACTTCATCCTGTTCCCACAGCTGGCTCCAATTTCGTCCTGTTCCCACAGCTGGCTCCAACTTCATCATGTTCCCACAGCTGGCTCCAACTTCATCCTGTTCCCACAGCTGGCTCCAACTTCATCCTGTTCCCACAGCTGGCTCCAACTTCATCCTGTTCCCACAGCTGGCTCCAACTTCATCCTGTTCCCACAGCTGGCTCCAACTTCATCCTGTTCCCACAGCTGGCTCCAACTTCATCCTGTTCCCACAGCTGGCTCCAACTACATCCTGTTCCTGCAGCTAGTTCCAACTTCATGCTGTTCCCACAGCTGGCTCCAACTTCATCCTGTTCCCACAGCTGGCTCCAACTTCATTCTGTTCCCACAGCTGGCAGCAACTTCATCCTGTTCCCACAGCTGGCTCCAACATCATCCTGTTTCCACAGCTGGCTCCAACTTCAAACTGTTCCCACACATGGGTCCAACTTTATACTGTTCCCACAGCTGGCTCCAACTACATCCTGTTCCCGCAGCTAGTTCCAACTTCATGCTGTTCCCACAGCTGGCTCCAACTTCATCCTGTTCCCACAACCGGCTCCAACTTCATCATGTTCCCACAGCTGGCTCCAACTTCATACTGTTCCCACAGATGGCTCCAACTTCATCCTGTTCCCACAGCTGGCTCCAACTTCATCCTGTTCCCACAGCTGGCTCCAACTTCATCCTGTTCCCACAGCTGGCTCCAACTTCATACTGTTCCCACAGCTGGCTCCAACTTCATACTGTTCCCACAGCTGGCTCCAACTTCATCCTGTTCCCACAGCTGGCTCCAACTTCATCCTGTTCCCACAGCTGGCTCCAACTTCATCCTGTTCCCACAGATGGCTCCAACTTCATCCTGTTCCCACAGCTGGCTCCAACTTCATCCTGTTCCCACAGCTGGCTCCAACTTCATCCTGTTCCCACAGCTGGCTCCAACTTCATCCTGTTCCCACAGCTGGCTCCAACTTCATCCTGTTCCCACAGCTGGCTCCAACTTCATCCTGTTCCAACAGCTGGCTCCAACTTCATCCTGTTCCCACAGCTGGCTCCAACTTCATCCTGTTCCCACAGCTGGCTCCAACTTCATCCTGTTCCCACAGCTGGCTCCAACTTCATCCTGTTCCCACAGCTGGCTCCAACTTCATCCTGTTCCCACAGCTGGCTCCAACTTCATACTGTTCCCACAGCTGGCTCCAACTTCATACTGTTCCCACAGCTGGCTCCAACTTCATCCTGTTCCCACAGCTGGCTCCAACTTCATACTGTTCCCACAGCTGGCTCCAACTTCATACTGTTCCCACAGCTGGCTCCAACTTCATCCTGTTCCCACAGCTGGCTCCAACTTCATCCTGTTCCCACAGCTGGCTCCAACTTCATCCTGTTCCCACAGCTGGCTCCAACTTCATCCTGTTCCCACAGCTGGCTCCAACTTCATCCTGTTCCCACAGCTGGCTCCAACTTCATACTGTTCCCACAGCTGGCTCCAACTTCATCCTGTTCCCACAGCTGGCTCCAACTTCATCCTGTTCCCACAGCTGGCTCCAACTTCATCCTGTTCCCACAGCTGGCTCCAACTTCATTCTGTTCCCACAGCTGGCTCCAACTTCATCCTGTTCCCACAGCTGGCTCCAACTTCATCCTGTTCCCACAGCTGGCTCCAACTTCATCCTGTTCCCACAGCTGGCTCCAACTTCATCCTGTTCCCACAGCTGGCTCCAACTTCATCCTGTTCCCACAGCTGGCTCCAACTTCATCCTGTTCCCACAGCTGGCTCCAACTTCATCCTGTTCCCACAGCTGGCTCCAACTTCATCCTGTTCCCACAGCTGGCTCCAACTTCATCCTGTTCCCACAGCTGGCTCCAACTTCATCCTGTTCCCACAGCTGGCTCCAACTTCATCCTGTTCCCACAGCTGGCTCCAACTTCATCCTGTTCCCACAGCTGGCTCCAACTTCATCATGTTCCCACAGCTGGCTCCAACTTCATCCTGTTCCCACAGCTGGCTCCAACTTCATACTGTTCCCACAGCTGGCTCCAACTTCATCCTGTTCCCACAGCTGGCTCCAACTTCATCCTGTTCCCACAGCTGGCTCCAACTTCATACTGTTCCCACAGCTGGCTCCAACTTCATACTGTTCCCACAGCTTGCTCCAACTTCATACTGTTCCCACAGCTGGGTCCAACTTCATGCTGTTCCCATATATGGCTCCAATTTTATCCTGTTCCCACAGCTGGCTCCAACTTCATCCTGTTCCCACAGCTGGCTCGAACTTCATCCTGTTCCCAATGCTGGCTCCAATTTCATCCTGTTCCCACAGCTGGCTCCAACTTCACGATATTCCCACAGCTGGCTCCAACTTCATTCTGTTCCCACAGCTGGCTCCAGATTCATCCTCTTCCCACAGCTGTCTCCAACGTCATCCTGTTCCCAGAGCTGGCTCCAACTTCATCCTGTTCCCACAGCTGGTAACAACTTCATACAGTTCCCACAGCTGGCTCCAACTTCAAAATGTTCTCACAGCAGGATCCAACTTCATCCTTTTACCACAGCTGGCTCCAACTTCATCCTGTTCCTACAGCTGGCTCCAACTTCATCCTGTTCCAACAGCTGGCTCCAACTTCATCCTGTTCCCACAGCTGGCTCCAACTTCATCCTGTTCCCACAGCTGGCTCCAACTTCATCCTGTTCCCACAGCTGGCTCCAACTTCATCTTGTTCCCACAGCTGGCTCCAACTTCATCCTGTTCCCACAGCTGGCTCCAACTTCATCCTGTCCCCACAGCTGGCTTCAACTTCATCCTGTTCCCACAGCTGGCTTCAACTTCATCCTGTTCCCACAGCTGGCTCCAACTTCATCCTGTTCCCACTGCTGGCTCCAACTTCATCCTGTTCCCACAGCTGGCTCCAACTTCATCCTGTTCCCACAGCTGGCTCCAACTTCATTCTGTTCCCACAGCTGGCTCCAACTTCATCCTGTTCCCACAGCTCCAACTTCTTCCTGTTCCCACAGGTGGCTCCACTTCATCCTTTTCCCACAGCTGACTACAAATTCGTCCTGTTCCCACTGCTGGGTCCAACTTCATCCTGTTCCCACATTTGGCTCCAACTTCATCATGATCCCACAGCTGGCTCCAACTTCATCCTGTTCCCACAGCTGGCTCCAACTTCATCCTGTTCCCACAGCTGGCTCCAACTTCATCCTGTTCCCACAGCTGGCTCCAACTTCATCCTGTTCACACAGCTGGCTCCAACTTCATCCTGTTCCCACAGCTGGCTCCAACTTCATCCTGTTCCCACAGCTGGCTCCAACTTCATCCTGTTCCCACAGCTGGCTCCAACTTCATCCTGTTCCCACAGCTGGCTCCAACTTCATCCTGTTCCCACAGCTGGCTCCAACTTCATCCTGTTCCCACAGCTGGCTCCAACTTCATCCTGTTCCCACAGCTGGCTCCAACTTCATCCTGTTCCCACAGCTGGCTCCAACTTCATCCTGTTCCCACTGCTGGCTCCAACTTCATCCTGTTCCCACAGCTGGCTCCAACTTCATCCTGTTCCCACAGTTGGCTCCAACTTTATCCTGTTCCCACAGCTGGCTCCAACTTCATCCTGTTCCCACAGCTGGCTCCAACTTCATCCTGTTCCCACAGCTGGCTCCAACTTCATCCTGTTCCCACAGCTGGCTCCAACTTCATCCTGTTCCCACCGCTGGCTCCAACTTCATCCTGTTCCCACAGCTGGCTCCAACTTCATCCTGTTCCCACAGCTGGCTCCAACTTCATCCTGTTCCCACAGCTGGCTACAACTTCATCCTGTTCCCACAGCTGGCTCCAACTTCATCCTGTTCCCACAGCTGGCTCCAAATTCATCCTGTTCCCACAGCTGGCTCCAACTTCATCCTGTTCCCACAGCTGGCTCCAACTTCATCATGTTCCCACAGCTGGCTCCAACTTCATCCTGTTCCCACAGCTGGCTCCAACTTCATCCTGTTCCCACAGCTGGCTCCAACTTCATCCTGTTCCCACAGCTGGCTCCAACTTCATCCTGTTCCCACAGCTGGCTCCAACTTCATCCTGTTCCCACAGCTGGCTCCAACTTCATACTGTTCCCACAGCTGGCTCCAACTTCATCCTGTTCCCACAGCTGGCTCCAACTTCATCCTGTTCCCACAGCTGGCTCCAACTTCATACTGTTCCCACAGCTGGCTCCAACTTCATCCTGTTCCCACAGCTGGCTCCAACTTCATCCTGTTCCCACAGCTGGTTCCAACTTCATCCTGTTCCCACAGATGTCTCCAACTTCATCCTGTTCCCACAGCTGGCTCCAACTTCATCCTGTTCCCACAGCTGGCTCCAACTTCATCCTGTTCCCACAGCTGGCTCCAACTTCATCCTGTTCCCACAGCTGGCTCCAACTTCATCCTGTTCCCACAGCTGGCTCCAACTTCATCCTGTTCCCACAGCTGGCTCCAACTTCATCCTGTTCCCACAGCTGGCTGTTCCAAGCTTCAACTTCATCCTGTTCCCACAGCTGGCTGCAACTTCTTCCTGTTCCCTCAGCTGGCTCCAACTTCATCCTGTTCCCACAGCTGGCTCCAACTTCATCCTGTTCCCACAGCTGGCTCCAACTTCATCCTGTTCCCACAGCTGGCTCCAACTTCATCCTGTTCCCACAGCTGGCTCCAACTTCATCCTGTTCCCACAGCTGGCTCCAACTTCATCCTGTTCCCACAGCTGGCTCCAACTTCATCCTGTTCCCACAGCTGGCTCCAACTTCATGCTGTTCCCACAGCTGGCTCCAACTTCATCCTGTTCCCACAGCTGGCTCCAACTTCATCCTGTTCCCACAGCTGGCTCCAACTTCATCCTGTTCCCACAGCTGGCTCCAACTTCATCCTGTTCCCACAGCTGGCTCCAACTTCATCCTGTTCCCACAGCTGGCTCCAACTTCATGCTGTTCCCACAGCTGGCTCCAACTTCATCCTGTTCCCACAGCTGGCTCCAACTTCATCCTGTTCCCACAGCTGGCTCCAACTTCATCCTGTTCCCACAGCTGGCTCCAACTTCATCCTGTTCCCACAGCTGGCTTCAACTTCTTCCTGCTCCCACAGCTGGCTCCAACTTCATCCTGTTCCCACAGCTGGCTCCATCTTCATCCTGTTCCCACAGCTGGCTCCAACTTCATCCTGTTCCCACAGCTGGCTCCAACTTCATCCTGTTCCCACAGCTGGCTCCAACTTCATCCTGTTCCCACAGCTGGCTCCAACTTCATCCTGTTCCCAGAGCTGGCTCCAACTTAATCATGTTCCAACAGCTGGCTCCAACTTCATCCTGTTCCCACAGCCGGCTCCAACTTCATCCTGTTCCCACAGCTGGCTCCAACTTCATCCTACTCCCACTGCTGGCTCCAACTTCATCCTGTTCCCACAGCTGGCTCCAACTTCTTCCTGTTCCCACAGCTGGCTAAAATTTCATCCTGTTCCCACAGCTGGCTCCAACTTCTTCATGTTCCCACAGTCGGCTCAAACTTCATCCTCTTCCCACAGCTGGCTCCAACTTCAACTTGTTCCCTCAGCTGGCTCTAACTTCATCCTGTTCCCACATTTGGCTCCAACTTCATCCTGTTCCCACTGCCGGCTCCAACTTCATCCTGTTCCCACAGCTGGCTACAACTTCATCCTGTCCCCACAGCTGGCTCCAACTTCATCCTGTTCCCACAGTTGGCTCCAACTTTATCCTGTTCCCACAGCTGGCTCCAACTTTATCCTGTTCCCACAGCTGGCTCCAACTTTATCCTGTTCCCACAGCTGGCTCCAACTTCATCCTGTTCCCACAGCTGGCTCCAACTTCATCCTGTTCCCACAGCTGGCTCCAACTTCATCCTGTTCCCACAGCTGTCTCCAACTTCATCCTGTTCCCACAGCTGGCTCCAACTTCATCCTGTTCCCACAGCTGGCTCCAACTTCATCCTGTTCCCACAGCTGGCTCCAACTTCATCCTGTTCCCACAGCTGGCTCCAACTTCATCCTGTTCCCAAAGCTGGCTCCAACTTCATCCTGTTCCCACAGCTGGCTCCAACTTCATCCTGTTCCCACAGCTGGCTCCAACTTCATCCTGTTCCCACAGCTGGCTCCAACTTCATTCTGTTCCCACAGCTGGCTCCAACTTCATCCTGTTCCCACAGCTGGCTCCAACTTCATCCTGTTCCCACAGCTGGCTCCAACTTCATCCTGTTCCCACAGCTGGCTCCAACTTCATCCTGTTCCCACAGCTGGCTCCAACTTCATCCTGTTCCCACAGCTGGCTCCAACTTAATCCTGTTCCGACAGCTGACTACAAATTCGTCCTGTTCCCACTGCTGGCTCCAACTTCATCCTGTTCCCACAGCTGGCTCCAACTTCATCATGTTCCCACAGCTGGCTCCAACTTCATCCTGTTCCCACAGCTGGCTCCAACTTCATCCTGTTCCCACAGCTGGCTCCAACTTCATCATGTTCCCACAGCTGGCTCCAACTTAATCCTGTTCCCTCTGCTGGCTGCAGCTTCATCCTGTTCCCACAGCTGGCTCAAGCTTCATCCTGTTCCCGCAGCTGGCTCCAACTTCATCCTGTTCCCACAGCTGGCACCAACTTCATCCTGTTCGCACTGTTCCAACTTCATCCTGTTCACACAGCTGGCTCCAACTTCATTCTGTTCCCACAGCTGGCTCTAACTTCATCCTGTTCCCACAGCTGGCTCCAACTTCATCCTGTTCCCAATGCTGGCTCCAACTTCATTCTGTTCTCGTAGCTGGCTCCAACTTCATCCTGTTCCCAATGCTGGCTCCAACTTCATCCTGTTCCCACAGCTGGCTCCAACTTCATCCTGTTCCCACAGCTGGCTCCAACTTCATCCTGTTCCCACAGATGGCTCCAACTTCATCATGTTCCCACAGCTGGCTCCAACTTCATCCTGTTCCCACAGCTGGCTCCAACTTCATCCTGTTCCCACAGCTGGCTCCATCTTCATCCTGTTCCCACAGCTGGCTCCAACTTCATCCTGTTCCCACAGCTGGCTCCAACTTCATCCTGTTCCCACAGATGGCTCCAACTTCATCATGTTCCCACAGTTGGCTCCAACTTCATCCTGTTCCCACAGCTGTCTTCAACTTCATACTCTTCCCACAGCTGGCTCCAACTTCATCCTGTTCCCACAGCTGGCTCCAACTTCATCCTGTTCCCACAGCTGGCTCCAACTTCATCCTGTTCCCACAGCTGGCTCAACCTTGATCCTGTTCCCACAGCTGGCTCCAACTTCATTCTGTTCCCACAGCTGGCTCCTACTTCATCCTGTTCCCACAGCTGGCTCCAACTTCATCCTGTTCCCACAGCTGGCTCCAACTTCATCCTGTTCCCACAGCTGGCTCCAACTTCATCCTGTTCCCACAGCTGGCTCCAACTTCATCCTGTTCCCACAGCTGGCTCCAACTTCATCCTGTTCCCACAGCTGGCTCCAACTTCATCCTGTTCCCACAGCTGGCTCCAACTTCATCCTGTTCCCACAGCTGGCTCCAACTTCATCCTGTTCCCACAGCTGGCTCCAACTTCATGCTGTTCCCACAGCTGGCTCCAACTTCATGCTGTTCCCACAGTTGGCTGCAACTTCATCCTGTTCCCACCGCTGGCTCCAACTTCATCCTGTTCCTACAGCTGGCCCCAACTTCATGCTGTTCCAACAGCTGGCTCCAACTTCATCCTGTTCCCACAGCTGGCTCCAACTTCATCCTGTTCCCACAGCTGGCTCCAACTTCATCCTATTCCCAAAGCTGGCTCCAACTTCATCCTGTTCCCACAGCTGGCTCCAACTTCATGCTGTTCCAACGGCTGGCTCCAACTTTATCCTGTTCCCAGAGCTGGCTGCAACTTCATGCTGTTCCCACAGCTGGCTCCAACTTCATCCTGTTCCCACAACCGGCTCCAACTAATCATGTTCCCACAGCTGGCTCCAACTTCATCCTGTTCCCACTGCTGGCTCGAACTTCATTCTGTTCACACAGCTGGCTCCAACATCATCCTGTTTCCAGAGCTGGCTCCAACTTCATCCTGTTCCCACAGCTGGCTCCAACTTCATCGTGTTCCCACAACTGGCCCGAACTTCATACCGTCCCCACAGCTATCTCAAACTTCATCCTGTTCCCACATCTGGTTTCAAATTCATCCTGTTCCCACAGGTTGCTCCAACTTCATCCTGTTCCCACAGCTGGCTCCAACTTCATCCTGTTCCCACAGCTGGCTCCAACTTCATCCTGTTCCCACAGCTGGCTCCAACTTCATCCAGTTCCCACAGCTGGCTCCAACTTCATCCTGTTCCCACAGCTGGCTCCAACTTCATCCTGTTCCCACAGCTGGCTCCAACTTCATCCTGTTCCCACAGCTGGCTCCAACTTCATCCTGTTCCCACAGCTGGGTCCAACTTCATCCTGTTCCCACAGCGGGCTCCATCTTCATCCTGTTCCCACAGCTGGCTCCAACTTCATCCTGTTCCCACAGCTGGCTCCAACTTCATCCTGTTCCCACAGCTGGCTCCAACTTCATCCTGTTCCCACAGCTGGCTCCAACTTTATCCTGTTCCCACAGCTGGCTCCAACTTCATCCTGTTCCCACAGCTGGCTCCAACTTCATCCTGTTCCCACAGCTGGCTCCAATTTCGTCCTGTTCCCACAGCTGGCTCCAACTTCATCATGTTCTCACAGCTGGATCCAACTTCATCCTGTTCCCACAGCTGGCTCCAACTTCATCCTGTCCCCAAATCTGGCTCCAACTTCATCCTGTTCCCACAGCTGGCTCCAACTTCATGCTGTTCACACAGCTGGCTCCAACTTCATCCTGTTCCCACAGCTGGCTCCAACTTCATCCTGTTCCCACAGCTGGCTCCAACTTCATCCTGTTCCCACAGCTGGCTCCAACTTTATCCTGTTCCCACAGCTGACTCCAACTTCATCCTGTTCCCACAGCTGGCTCCAACTTCTTCCTGTTCCCACAGCAGGCTCCAACTTCATCCTGTTCCCACAGCTGGCTCCAACTTCATGCTGTTCCCACAGCTGGCTCCAACTTCATCCTGGTCCCACGGCTGGCTCCAACTTCATTCTGTTCCCACTGCTGGCTCCAACTTCATCCTGTTCCCACAGCTGGCTCCAACTTCATCCTGTTCCCACAGTTGGCTCCAACTTTATCCTGTTCCCACAGCTGGCTCCAACTTCATCCTGTTCCCACAGCTGGCTCCAACTTCATCCTGTTCCCACAGCTGGCTCCAACTTCATCATGTTCTCAGAGCTGGCTCCAACTTCATCCTCTTCCCACAGCTGGCTCCAACTTCATCCTGCTCCCACAGCTGGCTCCAACTTCATCCTGTTCCCACAGCTGGCTCCAACTTCATCCTGTTCCCACAGCTGGCTCCAACTTCATCCTGTTCCCACAGCTGGCTCCAACTTCATCCTGTTCCCACAGCTGGCTCCAACTTCATCCTGTTCCCACAGCTGGCTCCAACTTCATCCTGTTCCCACAGCTGGCTCCAACTTCATCCTGTTCCCTCAGCTGGCTCCAACTTCATCCTGTTCCCACAGCTGGCTCCAACTTCATCCTGTTCCCACAGCTGGCTCCAACTTCATCCTGTTCCCACAGCTGGATCCAACTTCATCCTGTTCCCACAGCTGGCTCCAACTTCATCCTGTTCCCACAGCTGGCTCTAACTTCATCCTGTTCCCACAGCTGGCTCCAACTTCATCCTGTTCCCACAGCTGGCTCCAACTTTATCCTGTTCCCGTAGCTGGCTCCAACTTAATCCTGTTCCCACAGCTGATTCCAAATTCGTCCTGTTCCCACTGCTGGCTTCAACTTCATCCTGTTCCCACAGCTGGCTCCAACTTCATCCTGTTCCCACAGCTGGCTCCAACTTCATCCTGTTCCCACAGCTGGCTCCAACTTCATCCTGTTCCCCTGTTCCCACAGCTGGCTGTTCCAACTTCATCCTGTTCCCACAGCTGGCTCCAACTTCATCCTGTTCCCACAGCTGGCTCCAACTTCATCCTGTTCCCACAGCTGGCTCCAACTTCATCCTGTTCCCACAGCTGGCTCCAACTTCATCCTGTTCCCACAGCTGGTTCCAACTTCATCCTGTTCCCACAGCTGGCTCCAACTTCATCCTGTTCCCACAGCTGGCTCCAACTTCATCCTGTTCCCACAGATGGCTCCAACTTCATCCTGTTCCCACAGCTGGCTCCAACTTCATCCTGTTCCCACAGCTGGCTCCAACTTCATCCTGTTCCCACAGCTGGCTCCAACTTCATCCTGTTCCCACAGCTGGCTCCAACTTCATCCTTTTTCCACAGCTGGCTCCAACTTCTTCCTGTTCCCACAGCTGGGTCCAACTTCATCCTGTTCCCACAGCTGGCTCCAACTTCATCATGTTCCCACAGCTGGCTCCAACTTCATCCTGTTCCCACAGCTGTCTCCAACTTCATCCTGTTCCCACAGCTGGCTCCAACTTCATCCTGTTCCCACAGCTGGCTCCAACTTCATCCTGTTCCCACAGCTGGCTCCAACTTCAACCTGTTCCCACAGCTGGCTCCAACTTCATCCTGTTCCCACAGCTGGCTCCAACTTCATCCTGTTCCCACAGCTGGCTCCAACTTCATCCTGTTCCCACAGCTGGCTCCAACTTCATCCTGTTCCCACAGCTGGCTCCAACTTCATCCTGTTCCCACAGCTGGCTCCAACTTCATCCTGTTCAAACAGCTGGCTCCAACTTCATCCTGTTCCCACAGCTGGCTCCAACTTCATCCTGTTCCCTCAGCTGGCTCCAACTTCATCCTGTTCCCACAGCTGGCTCCAACTTCATCCTGTTCCCACAGCTGGCTCCAACTTCATCCTGTTCCCACAGCTGGCTCCAACTTCATCCTGTTCCCACAGCTGGCTCCAACTTCATCCTGTTCCCACAGCTGGCTCCAACTTCATCCTGTTCTTACAGCTGGCTCCAACTTCTTCCTATTCCCACAGCTGGCTCCAATTTCTTTCTGTTCCCACAGCTGGCTCCAACTTCATCCTGTTCCCACTGCTGGCTTCAACTTCATCATGTTCCCACAGCTGGCTCCAACTTCTATCTGTTCCCACAGCTGGCTCCAACTTCATCCTGTTCCCACAGCTGGCTCCAACTTCATCCTGTTCCCACAGCTGGCTACAACTTCATCTTGTTCCCACAGCTGGCTCCAACTTCATCCTGTTCCCACAGCTGGCTTCAACTTCATACTCTTCCCACAGCTGGCTCCAACTTCATCCTGTTCCCACAGCTTGCTCTAACTTCATCCTGTTCCCACAGCTGGCTCCAACTTCATCCTGTTCCCTCTGCTGGCTCCAACTTCATCCTGTTCTCAGAGCTTGCTCCAACTTCATCCTGTTCCCACAGCCGGCTCCAACTTCATCCTGTTCCCACAGCTGGCTCCAACTTCATCCTGCTAACACTGCTGGCTCCAACTTCATCCTGTTCCCACAGCTGGCTCCAACTTCATCCTGTTCCCACAGCTGGCTAAAACTTCATCCTGTTCCCACAGCTGGCTCCAACTTCATCATGTTCCCACAGTTGGCTCAAACTTCATCGTGCTCCCTCTGCTGGCTCCAACTTCATCCTTTTCCCACAGCTGGCTCCAACTTCATCCTGTTCCCACAGCTGGCTCCAACTTCATCCTGTTCCCACAGCTGGCTCCAACTTCATCCTGTTCCCACAGCTGGCTCCAACTTCATCCTTTTCCCACAGCTGGCTCCAACTTCATCCTGTTCCCACAGCTGGCTCCAACTTCATCCTGTTCCCACAGCTGGCTCCAACTTCATCCTGTTCCCACAGCTGGCTCCAACTTCATCTTATGCCCACAGCTGGCTCCAACTTCATTCTGTTCTCGCAGCTGGCTCCAACTTCATGCTGTTCCCACAGCTGGCTCCAACTTCTTCCTGTTCCCACAGCTGGCTCCAACATCATCCTGTTCCCACAGCTGGCTTCAACTTCATCCTGTTCCCACAGCTGGCTCCAACTTCATCCTGTTCCCACTGCTGGCTCCAACTTCATCCTGTTCAACTTCATCCTGTTCACACCTGGCTCCAACTTCATCCTGTTCCCACAGCATGCCCCAACTTCATGCTGTTCCCACAGCTGGCTGCAACTTCATGCTGTTCCAACAGCTGGCTCCAACTTCATCCTGTTCCCACTGCTGGCTCCAACTTCATCCTGTTCCCACAGCTGGCTTCAACTTCATACTCTTCCCACAGCTGGATCCAACTTCATTCTGTTCCCACAGCTGGATCCAACTTCATCCTGTTCCCACAGCTGGCTCTAACTTCATCCTGTTCCCACAGCTGGCTCCAACTTCATCCTGTTCCCACAGCTGGCTCCAACTTCATCCTGTTCCCACAGCTGGCTCCAACTTCATCCTGTTCCCACAGCTGGCTCCAACTTCATCCTGTTCCCTCAGCTGGCTCCAACTTCATCCTGTTCCCACAGCTGGCTCCAACTTCGTCGTGTTCCCACAGCTGGCTCCAACTTCACCCTGTTCCCACAGCTGGCTCCAACTTCATCCTGTTCTCACAGCTGGCTTCAACTTCATCCTGTTCCCACAGCTGGCTCCAACTTCATCCTGTTCCCACTGCTGGCTCCAACTTCATCCTGTTCCCACAGCTGGCTCCAACTTCATCCTGTTCCCACAGCTGGCTCCAACTTCATCCTGTTCCCACAGCTGGCTCCAACTTCATCCTGTTCCCACAGCTGGCTCCAACTTCATCCTGTTTCCACTGCTGGCTCCAACTTCATCGTTTTCCCACAGCTGGCTCCTACTTCTTCCTGTTCCCACAGCTGGGTCCAACTTCATCCTGTTCCCACAGCTGGCTCCAACTTCATCCTGTTCCCACAGCTGGCTCCAACTTCATCCTGTTCCCACAGCTGGCTCCAACTTCATCATGTTCCCAAAGCTGGCTCCAACTTCATCCTGTTCCCACAGCTGGCTCCAACTTCATCCTGTTCCCACTGCTGGCTCCAACTCCATCCTGTTCCCACAGCTCCCTCCTACTTCTTCCTGTTCCCACAGCAGGCTCCAACTTCATCCTGTTCCCACAGCTGGCTCCAACTTCATCCAGTTCCAACAGCTGGCTCCAATTTTATTTTGTTTCCACAGCTGGGTCCAATTTCATCCTGTTCACACAGCTGGCTCTAACTCCATCCAGTTCAAACGGCTGGCTTCAACTTCATACTTTTCACACAGCTGGCTCCAACTTCATCCTGTTCCCACAGATGGCTCTAACTTTATCCTGTTCCCACAGCCGGCTCCAACTACATCCTGTTCCCACAGCTGGCTCCAACTTTATCCTGTTCCCGTAGCTGGCTCCAACTTAATCCTGTTCCCACAGCTGATTCCAAATTCGTCCTGTTCCCACTGCTGGCTTCAACTTCATCCTGTTCCCACAGCTGGCTCCAACTTCATCCTGTTCCCACAGCTGGTTACAACTTCATCGTGTTCCCACAGATGTCTCCAACTTCATCCTGTTACCACAGATGGCTCCAACTTCATCATGTTCACTGAGCTAGCTACAACTTCATCCTCTTCCCATAGCTGGCTCCAACTTCATCCTGCTCTCACAGCTGGCTCCAACTTCATCCTGTTCCCACAGCCGGCTCCAACTTCATCCTCTTCCCACAGCTGGCTCCAACTTCATCCTGCTCCCACAGATGGCTCCAACTTCATCCTGTTCCCACAGCCGGCTCCAACTTCATCCTGTTCCCACAGCTGGCTCCAACTTCATCCTGCTAACACTGCTGGCTCCAACTTCATCCTGTTCCCACAGCTGGCTCCAACTTCATCCTGTTCCCACAGCTGGCTAAAACTTCATCCTGTTCCCACAGCTGGCTCCAACTTCATCATGTTCCCACGGCTGGCTCCAACTTCATCCTGTTCCAACAGCTGGCTCCAACTTCATCCTGTTCCCACAGCTGGCTCCAACTTCATCCTGTTCCCACAGCTGGCTCCAACTTCATCCTGTTCCCACAGCTGGCTCCAACTTCATCCTGTTCCCACAGCTGGCTCCAACTTCATCCTGTTCCCACAGCTGGCTCCAACTTCTTCCTGTTCCCACAGCTGGCTCCAACTTCATCCTGTTCCCACAGCTGGCTCCAACTTCATCCTGTTCCCACAGCTGGCTCCAACTTCATCCTGTTCCCACAGCTGGCTTCAACTTCATCCTGTTCCCACAGCTGGCTCCAACTTCATCCTGTTCCCACAGCTGGCTCCAACTTCATCCTGTTCCCACAGCTGGCTCCAACTTCATCCTGTTCCAACAGCTGGCTCCAACATCATCCAGTTTCCACAGCGGGCTCCAACTTCATCCTGTTCCCAGAGCTGGCTCCAACTTCATCCTGTTCCCAAAGCTGGCTCCAACTTCAACCTGTTCCCACAGCTGGCTGTTCCCACAGCTGGCTCAAGCTTCATCCTGTTCCCACAGCTGGCTCCAACTTCATCCTGTTCCCACAGCTGGCTCCAACTTCATCCTGTTCCCACAGCTGGCTCCAACTTCATCCTGTTCCCACAGCTGGCTCCAACTTCATCCTGTTCCCACAGCTGGCTCCAACTTCATTCTGTTCCCACAGCTGGCTCCAACTTCATCCTGTTCCCACAGCTGGCTCCAACTTCATCCTGTTCCCACAGCTGGCTCCAACTTCATCCTGTTCCCACAGCTGGCTCCAACTTCATCCTGTTCCCACAGCTGGCTCCAACTTCATCCTGTTCTCGTAGCTGGCTCCAACTTAATCCTGTTCCCACTGCTGATTCCAAATTCGTCCTGTTCCCACTGCTGGCTTCAACTTCATCCTGTTCCCTCAGCTGGCTCCAACTTCATCCTGTTCCCACAGCTGGCTCCAACTTCATCCTGTTCCCTCAGCTTCATCCAACTTCATCCTGTTCCCACAGCTGGCTCCAACGTCGTCGTGTTCCCAAAGCTGGCTCCAACTTCACCCTGTTCCCACAGCTGGCTCCAACTTCATCCTGTTCCCTCAGCTGGCTTCAACTTCATACTCTTCCCACAGCTGGCTCCAACTTCATCCTGTTCCCACTGCTGGCTCCAACTACATCCTGTTCCCACAGCTGGCTTCAACTTCATCCTGTTCCCACAGCTGGCTCCAAATTCATCCTGTTCCCACTGCTGTCTCCAACTTCATCATGTTCCCACAGCTGGCTCCAACTTCTGTTCCCACAGCTCTAACTTCATCCAGTTCCCACAGCTGGCTCAAGCTTCATCCTGTTCCCACAGCTGGCTCCAACTTCATCCTGTTCCCACAGCTGGCTCCAACTTCATCCTGTTCCCACAGCTGGCTCCAACTGTTCATCCATCCTGTTCCCACTGCTGGCTTCAACTTCATCCTGTTCCCACAGCTGGCTCCAACTTCATCCTGTTCCCACAGCTGGCTCCAACTTCATCCTGTTCCCACAGCTGGCTCCAACTTCATCCTGTTCCCACAGCTGGCTCCAACTTCATCCTGTTCCCACAGCTGGCTACAACTTCATCCTGTTCCCACTGCTGGCTCCAACTTCATCCTGTTCCCACAGCTGGCTCCAACTTCATCCTGTTCCCACAGCTGGCTCCAACTTCATCCTGTTCCCACAGCTGGCTCCAACTTCATCCTGTTCCCACAGCTGGCTCCAACTTCATCCTGTTCCCACAGCTGGCTTCAACTTCATACTCTTCCCACAGCTGGCTCCAACTTCATCCTGTTCCCACTGCTGGCTCCAACTTCATCCTGTTCTCATAGCTGGCTCAAGCTTCATCCTGTTCCCACAGCTGGCTTCAACTTCATCCTGTTCCCACAGCTGGCTCCAACTTCATCCTGTTCCCACTGCTGGCTCCAACTTCATCCTGTTCAAACAGTTGGCTCCAACTTCATCTTGTTCCCACAGCTGGCTCCAACTTCATCCTGTTCCCTCAGCTGGCTACAACTTCATCCTGTTCCCACAGCTGGCTCCAACTTCATGCTGTTCCCACAGCTGGCTCCAACTTCATCCTGTTCCCACAGCTGGCTCCAACTTCATCCTGTTCCCACTGCTGGCTCCAACTTCATCCTGTTCCCTCTGCTGGCTCCAACTTCATCCTGTTCCCACAGCTCCCTCCAACTTCTTCCTGTTCCCACAGCAGGCTCCAACTTCATCCTGTTCCCACAGCTGGCTCCAACTTCATGCTGTTCCCACAGCTGCTCCAACTTCATCCTGTTCCCACAGCTGGCTCCATCTTCATTCTGTTCCCACTGCCGGCTCCAACTTCATCCTGTTCCCACAGCTGGCTCCAACTTCATCCTGTCCCCACAGCTGGCTCCAACTTCATCCTGTTCCCACAGCTGGCTCCAACTTTATCCTGTTCCCACAGCTGGCTCCAACTTCATCCTTTTCCCACAGCTGGCTCTAACTTCATCCTGTTCCCACAGCTGGCTCCAACTTAATCCTGTTCCCACAGCTGACTACAAATTCGTCCTGTTCCCACTGCTGGCTTCAACTTCATCCTGTTCCCACAGCTGGCTCCAACTTCTTCCTGTTCCCACAGCTGGCTCCAACTTCATCCTGTTCCCACAGCTGGCTCCAACTTCATCCTGTTCCCACAGCTGGCTCCAACTTCATCCTGTTCCCACAGCTGGCTCCAACTTCATCCTGTTCCCACAGCTGGCTCCAACTTCATCCTGTTCCCACAGCTGGCTCCAACTTCATCCTGTTCCCACAGCTGGCTCCAACTTCATCCTGTTCCCACAGCTGGCTCCAACTTCATCCTGTTCCCACAGCTGGCTCCAACTTCATCCTGTTCCCACAGCTGGCTCCAACTTCATCCTGTTCCCACAGCTGGCTCCAACTTCATCCTGTTCCCACAGCTGGCTCCAACTTCATCCTGTTCCCACAGCTGGATCCAACTTCTTCCTGTTCCCACAGCTGGCTCCAACTTCATCCTGTTCCCACAGCTGGCTCCAACTTCATCCTGTTCCCACAGCTGGCTCCAACTTCATCCTGTTCCCACAGCTGGCTCCAACTTCATCCTGTTCCCACAGCTGGCTCCAACTTCATCCTGTTCCCACAGCTGGCTCCAACTTCATCCTGTTCCCACAGCTGGCTCCAACTTCATCCTGTTCCCACAGCTGGCTCCAACTTCATCCTGTTCCCACAGCTGGCTCCAACTTCATCCTGTTCCCACAGCTGGCTTCAACTTCATACTCTTCCCACAGCTGGCTCCAACTTCATCCTGTTCCCACTGCTGGCTCCAACTTCATCCTGTTCTCATAGCTGGCTCCAACTTCATCCAGTTCCCACAGCTGGCTCAAGCTTCATCCTGTTCCCACAGCTGGATCCAACTTCATCCTGTTCCCACAGCTGGCTCCAACTTCATCCTGTTCCCACAGCTGGCTCTAACTTCATCCTGTTCCCACAGCTGGCTCCAACTTCATCCTGTTCCCACAGCTGGCTCCAACTTCATCCTGTTCCCACAGCTGGCTCCAACTTCATCCTGTTCCCACAGCTGGCTCCAACTTCATCCTGTTCCCACAGCTGGCTCCAACTTCATCCTGTTCCCACAGCTGGCTCCAACTTCATCCTGTTCCCACAGCTGGCTCCAACTTCATCCTGTTCCCACAGCTGGCTCCAACTTCATCCTGTTCCCACAGCTGGCTCTAACTTCATCCTGTTCCCACAGCTGGCTCCAACTTCATCCTGTTCCCACTGCTGGCTCCAACTTCATCCTGTTCTCATAGCTGGCTCCAACTTCATCCAGTTCCCACAGCTGGCTCAAGCTTCATCCTGTTCCCACAGCTGGCTTCAACTTCATCCTGTTCCCACAGCTGGCTCCAACTTCATCCTGTTCCCACAGCTGGCTCCAACTTCATCCTGTTCCCACAGCTGGCTCCAACTTCATCCTGTTCCCACAGCTGGCTCCAACTTCATCCTGTTCCCACAGCTGGCTCCAACTTCATCCTGTTCCCACAGCTGGCTCCAACTTCATCCTGTTCCCACAGCTGGCTCAACTTCATCCTGTTCCCACAGCTGGCTCCAACTTCATCCTGTTCACACAGCTGGCTCCAAATACATCCGGTTCCCAAAGCTGGCTCCAACTTCATCCTGTTCCCACAGCTGGGTCCAACTTCATCCTGTTCCCACAGCTGGCTCCAACTTCATCCTGTTCCCACAGCTGGCTCCAACTTCATCCTGTTCCCACAGTTGGCTCCAACTTCATCCTGTTCCCACAGCTGGCTCCAACTTCATCCTGTTCCCACAGCTGGTTCCAACTTCATCCTGTTCCCACAGCTGGCTCCAACTTCATCCTGTTCCCACAGCTGGCTCCAACTTCATCCTGTTCCCACAGCTGGCTCCAACTTCATCCTGTTCCCACAGCTGGCTCCAACTTCATCCTGTTCCCACAGTTGGCTCCAACTTCATCCTGTTCCCACAGCTGGCTCCAACTTCATCCTGTTCCCACAGCTTGTTCCAACTTCATCATGTTCCCACAGCTGGCTCCAACTTCATCCTGTTCCCACAGCTGGCTCCAACTTCATGCTATTCCCACAGCTGGCTCCAAGTTCATGCTGTTCTAACAGCTAGCTCCAACTTCTTCCTGTTCCCACAGCTGGCTCCAACTTCATCCTGTTCCCACAGCTGGCTCCAACTTCATCCTGTTCCCACAGCTGGCTCCAACTTCATCCTGTTCCCACAGCTGGCTCCAACTTCATCCTGTTCCCACAGCTGGCTCCAACTTCATCCTGTTCCCAAAGCTGGCTCCAACTTCATCCTGTTCCCACAGCTGGCTCCAACTTCATCCTGTTCACACAGCTGGCTCCAACTTCTTCCTGTTCCCAAAGCTGGCTCCAACTTCAACCTGTTCCCACAGCTGGCTCCAACTTCATCCTGTTCCCACAGCTGGCTCCAACTTTATCCTGTTCCCACAGCTGGCTCCAACTTTATCCTGTTCCCACAGCTGGCTCCAACTTTATCCTGTTCCCACAGCTGGCTCCAACTTCATCCTGTTCCCACAGCTGGCTGTAACTTCATCCTGTTCCCACAGCTGGCTCCAACTTAATCTTGTTCCCACAGCTGACTACAAATTCGTCCTGTTCCCACTGCTGGCTTCAACTTCATCCTGTTCTCTCAGCTGGCTCCAACTTCTTCTTGTTCCCACAGCTGGCTCCAACTTCGTCCAGTTCCCACAGCTGGCTCCAACTTCATCCTGTTCCCACAGCTGGCTCCAACTTCATCCTGTTCCCACAGCTGGCTCCAACTTCATCCTGTTCCCACTGCTGGCTCCAACTTCATTTTGTTCTCATAGCTGGCTCCTACATCATCCTCTTCCCACAGCTGGCTCCAACTTCATCCTGTTCCCACAGCTGGCTCCAACTTCATCCTGTTCCCACAGCTGGCTCCAACTTCATCCTGTTCCCACAGCTGGCTCCAACTTCATCCTGTTCCCACAGCTGGCTCCAACTTCACTGTTCCCACAGCTGGCTTCAACTTCATCCTGTTCCCTCGGCTGGCTCCAACTTCATCCTGTTCCCACAGCTGGCTCCAACTTCATCCTGTTCCCACAGCTGGCTCCAACTTCATCCTGTTCCCACAGCTGGCTCCAACTTCATCCTGTTCCCACTGCTGGCTCCAACTTCATCCTGTTCCCACAGCTGGCTCCAACTTCATCCTGTTCCCACAGCTGGCTCCAACTTCATCCTGTTCCCACAGCTGGCTCCAACTTCATCCTGTTCCCACAGCTGGCTCCAACTTCATCCTGTTCCCACAGCTGGCTCCAACTTCATCCTGTTCCCACAGCTGGCTCCAACTTCATCCTGTTCCCACAGCTGGCTCCAACTTCATCCTGTTCCCACAGCTGGCTCCAACTTCATCCTGTTCCCACAGCTGGCTCCAACTTCATCCTGTTCCCACAGCTGGCTCCAACTTCATCCTGTTCCCACAGCTGGCTCCAACTTCATCCAGTTCCCACAGCTGGCTCCAACTTCATCCTGTTCCCACAGCTGGCTCCAACTTCATCCTGTTCCCACAGCTGGCTCCAACTTCATCCTGTTCCCACAGCTGGCTCCAACTTCATCCTGTTCCCACAGCTATCTTTAATTTCATTCTATTCTCACAGCTGGCTCCAACTTCATCCTTTTCCCACAGCTGGCTCCAACTTCTTCCTGTTCCCAATGCTGGGTCCAACTTCATCCTGTTCCCACATTTGGCTCCAACTTCATCATAATCCCACAGCTGGCTCCAACTTCATCCTGTTCCCACAGCTGGCTCCAACTTCATCCTGTTCCCACAGCTGGCTCAAGCTTCATCGTGTTCCCACAGCTTGATTCAACGTCATCCGGTTCCCACAGCTGGCTCCAACTTCATCATGTTCCCACAGCTGGCTCCCACTTCATCCTCTTCCCACAGCTGGCTCAAACTTCATCCTGTTCCCACATTTGGCTCCAACATCATCCTGTTCCCACAGCTGGCTCCAACTTCATCCTGTTCCCACAGCTGGCTCCATCTTCATCCTGTTCCCACAGCTGGCTCCAACTTCATCCTATTCCCACAGCTGGCTTCAACTTCAGTCTGTTCCCACAACTGGCTCCAACTTCATCCTGTTCCCACAGCTAGCTCCAACTTCTTCCTGTTCCCACAGCTGGCTCCAACTTCATCCTGTTCCCACAGCTGGCTCCAACTTCATCCTGTTCCCACAGCTGGCTCCAACTTCATCCTGTTCCCACAGCTGGCTCCAACTTCATCCTGTTCCCACAGCTGGCTCCAACTTCATCCTGTTCCAACAGCTGGCTCCAACTTCATCCTGTTCCCACCGCTGGCTCCAACTTCAACCTATTCCCAGAGCTGGCTCCAACTTCATGCTGTTCCCACAGCTGGCTGCAACTTCATGCTGTTCCAACAGCTGGCTCCAACTTCATGCTGTTCCCACAGCTGGCTCCAACTTCATGCTGTTCCCACAGTTGGCTGCAACTTCATACTGTTCCCACAGCTGGCTCCAACTTCATGCTGTTCCCACAGCTGGCTCCAACTTCATCCTGTTCCCACAGCTGGCTCCAACTTCATCCTGTTCCCACCGCTGGCTCCAACTTCATCCTGTTCCTACAGCTGGCCCCAACTTCATGCTGTTCCAACAGCTGGCTCCAACTTCATCCTGTTCCCACTGCTGGCTCCAACTTCATCCTGTTCCCACAGCTGGCTTCAACTTCATACTCTTCCCACAGCTGGATCCAACTTCATTCTGTTCCCACAGCTGGATCCAACTTCATCCAGTTCCCACAGCTGGCTCAAGCTTCATCCTGTTCCCTCAGCTGGCTTCAACTTCATCCTGTTCCCACAGCTGGCTCCAACTTCATCCTGTTCCCACAGCTGGCTCCAACTTCATCCTGTTCCCACAGCTGGCTCCAACTTCATCCTGTTCCCACAGCTGGCTCCAACTTCATCCTGTTCCCACAGCTGGCTCCAACTTCGTCCTGTTCCCACAGCTGGCTCCAACTTCATCCTGTTCCCACAGCTGGCTCCAACTTCATCCTGTTCCCACAGCTGGCTCCAACTTCATCCTGTTCCCACAGCTGGCTCCAACTTCATCCTGTTCCCACAGCTGGCTCCAACTTCATCCTGTTCCCACAGCTGGCTCCAACTTCAACCTGTTCCCACAGCTGGCTCCAACTTCATCCTGTTCCCACAGCTGGCTCCAACTTCATCCTGTTCCCACAGCTGGCTCCAACTTCATCCTGTTCCCACAGCTGGCTCCAACTTCATCCTGTTCCCACAGCTGGCTTCAACTTCATCCTGTTCCCACAGCTGGCTCCAACTTCATCCTGTTCCCACAGCTGGCTCCAACTTCATCCTGTTCCCACAGCTGGCTCCAACTTCATCCTGTTCCCACAGCTGGCTCCAACTTCATCCTGTTCCCACAGCTGGCTCCAACTTCATCCTGTTCCCACAGCTGGCTCCAACTTCATCCTGTTCCCACAGCTGGCTCCAACTTCATCCTGTTCCCACAGCTGGCTCCAACTTCATCCTGTTCCCACAGCTGGCTCCAACTTAATCCTGTTCCCACAGCTGACTACAAATTCGTCCTGTTCCCACAGCTGGCTCCAACTTCATCCTGTTCCCACAGCTGGCTCCAACTTCTTCCTGTTCCCACAGCTGGCTCCAACTTCATCCTGTTCCCACAGCTGGCTCCAACTTCATCCTGTTCCCACAGCTGGCTCCAACTTCATCCAGTTCCCACAGCTGGCTCAAGCTTCATCCTGTTCCCACAGCTGGATCCAACTTCATCCTGTTCCCACAGCTGGCTCCAACTTCATCCTGTTCCCACAGCTGGCTCCAACTTCATCCTGTTCCCACAGCTGGCTCCAACTTCATCCTGTTCCCTCAGCTGGCTACAACTTCATCCTGTTCCAACTGCTGGCTTCAACTTCATCCTGTTGTCACAGCTGGCTCCAACTTCGTCGTATTCCCACAGCTGGCTCCAACTTCCCCCTGTTCCCACAGCTGGCTTCAATTTCATCCTGTTCCCACAGCTGGCTCCAACTTCATCCAGTTCAAACTGCTGGCTCCAACTTCATCCTGTTCAAACAGTTGGCTCCAACTTCATCCTGTTCCCAAAGCTGGCTCCAGCTTCATCCTGTTCTCACAGCTGGCTCTAACTTCATCCTGTTCAAACACCTGGCTCCAACTTCATCCTGTTCCAACAGCTGTCTCCAACTTCATCCTGTTCCCACAGCTGGCTCCAACTTCATCCTGTTCCCACAGCTGGCTCCAACTTCATCCTGCTCCCACAGCTGGCTCTAACTTCATCCTGTTCCCATAGCTGGCTCCAACTTCATGCTGTTCCCACAGCTGGCTCCAACTTCATGCTGTTCCAACAGCTGGCTCCAACTTCATGCTGTTCCCACAGCTGGCTCCAACTTCATCCTGTTCCCACAGCTGGCTCCAACTTCATCCTGTCCCCACAGCTGTCTCCAACTTCATCCTGTTCCCACAGCTGGCTCCAACATCATCCTGTTCCCACAGCTGGCTCCAACTTCATCCTGTTCCCACAGCTGGCTCCAACTTCATCCTGTTCCCACCGCTGGCTCCAACTTCATCCTGTTCCCACAGCTGGCTCCAACTTCATCCTGTTCCCACAGCTGGCTCCAACTTCATCCTGTTCCCACAGCTGGCTCCAACTTAATCCTGTTCCCACAGCTGGCTCCAACTTCATCCTGTTCCCACAGCTGGCTCCAACTTCATCCTGTTCCCACAGCTGGCTCCAACTTCATCCTGTTCCAAAAGCTGGCTCCAACTTCATCCTGTTCCTACAGCTGGCTCCAACTTCATCCTGTTCCCACAGCTGGCTCCAACTTCATCCTGTTCCAAAAGCTGGCTCGAACTTCATCCTGTTCCCACAGCTGGCTCCAACTTCATCCTGTTCCCAGAGCTGGCTCCAACTTCATCCTGTTCCCACAGCTGGCTCCAACTTCATCCTGTTCCCACAGCTGGCTCCAACTTCATCCTGTTCCCACAGCTGGCTCCAACTTCATCCTGTTCCCACAGCTGGCTCCAACTTCATCCTGTTCCCACAGCTGGCTCCAACTTCATCCTGTTCCCACAGCTGGCTCCAACTTCATCCTGTTCCCACAGCTGGCTCCAACTTCATGCTGTTCCCACAGCTGGCTCCAACTTCATCCTGTTCCCACAGCTGGCTCCAACTTCATCCTGTTCCCACAGCTGGCTCCAACTTCATCCTGTTCCAACAGCTGGCTCCAATTTCATCCTGTTCACACTGCAGGCTCCAACTACATCATGTTCTCACAGCTGGCTCCAACTTCATCCTGTTCCCTGAGCTGGCTCCAACTTCATCCTGTTCCCACAGCCGGCTCCAACTTCATGCGGTTCACACAGCTGGCTCCAACTTCATCCTGTTCCCACTGCTGGCTCCAACTTCATTCTGTTCCCACAGCTGGCTCCAACTTCATCCTGTTCCCACAGCTGGCTCCAACTTCATCCTGTTCCCACAGTTGGCTCCAACTTCATCCTGTTCCCACAGCTGGCTCCAACTTCATCCTGTTCCCACAGCTGGCTCCAACTTTATCCTGTTCCCACAGCTGGCTCCAACTTCATCCTGTTCCCACAGCAGGCTCCAACTTCATCTTGTTCCCACAGCTGGCTCTAACTTCATGCTCTTCCCACTGCTGGCTCCTACTTCATCCTGTTCCCACAGCTGGCTCCAACTTCATCCTGTTCCCACAGCTGGCTCCAACTTCATCCTGTTCCAACAGCTGGCTCCAACTTCATCCTGTTCCCACAGCTGGCTCCAACTACATCCTGTTCCCACAGTTGGCTCCAACTTTATCCTGTTCCCACAGCTGGCTCCAACTTCATCCTGTTCCCACAGCTGGCTCCAACTTCATCCTGTTCCCACAGCTGGCTCCAACTTCATCCTGTTCCCACAGCTGGCTCTAACTTCATCCTGTTCCCACAGCTGGCTCCAACTTTATCCTGTTCCCACAGCTGGCTCCAACTTTATCTTGTTCCCAAAGCTGGATCCAACTTCATCCTGTTCCCACAGCTGGCTCTAACTTCATCCTGTTCCCACAGCTGGCTCCAACTTCATCCTGTTCCCACAGCTGGCTCCAACTTCATCCTGTTCCCACAGCTGGCTCCAACTTCATCCTGTTCCCACAGCTGGCTCCAACTTCAACCTGTTCCCACAGCTGGCTCCAACTTCATGCTGTTCCCACAGCTGGCACCAACTTCATCCTGTTCCCACAACTGGCTCCAACTTCATCCTGTTCCCGCAGCTTGCTTCAACTTCATGCTGTTCCCACAGCTGGATCCAACGTCATCCTGTTCCCACAGCTGGCTCCAACTTCATCCTGTTCCCACAGCTGGCTCCAACTTAATCCTGTTCCGACAGCTGACTACAACTTTTTCCTGTTCCCACAGCTGGGTCCAACTTCATCCTGTTCCCACAGCTGGCTCCAACTTCATCATGTTCCCACAGCTGGCTCCAACTTCATCCTTTTCCCATAGCTGGCTCCAACTTCATCCTGTTCCCACAGCTGGCTCCAACTTCATCATGTTCCCACAGCTGGCTCCAACTTCATCCTGTTCCCACAGCTGGCTCCAACTTCATCCTGTTCCCAAAGCTGGCTCCAACTTCATCCTGCTCCCACTGCTGGCTCCAACTTCATCCTGTTCCCACAGCTGGCTCCAACTTCATCCTGTTCCCCCAGCTGGCTAAAACTTCATCCTGTTAGCACAGCTGGTTCCAACTTCATCCTGTTCCCACAGCTGGCTCCAACTTCATCCTGTTCCCACAGCTGGCTCAAACTTCATCCTGTTCCCACAGCTGGTTCCAACTTCATCCTGTTCCCACAGCTGGTTCCAACTTCATCCTGTTCCCACAGCTGGTTCCAACTTCGTCCTGTTCCTACAGCTCGCTCCAACTTCATCCTGTTCCCACAGCTGGCTCCAACTTCATCCTGTTCCCACAGCTGTCGCCAACGTCATCCTGTTCTCACAGCTGGATCCAACTTCATCCTGTTACCACAGCTGGCTCCAACTTCATCCTGTTCCTACAGCTCGCTCCAACTTCATCCTGTTCCCACAGCTGGCTCCAACTTCATCCTGTTCCCACAGCTGTCGCCAACGTCATCCTGTTCCCACAGCTGGCTCCAACTTCATCCTGTTCCCACAGCTGGCTCCAACTTCATCCTGTTCCCACAGTTGGCTCCAACTACATCCTGTTCCCACAGTTGGCTCCAACTTTATCCTGTTCCCACAGCTGGCTCCAACTTCATCCTGTTCCCACAGCTGGCTCCAACTTCATCCTGTTCCCACAGCTGGCTCCTACTTCATCCTGTTCCCACAGCTGGCTCCAACTTCATCCTGTTCCCACAGCTGGCTCCAACTTCATCCTGTTCCCACAGCTGGCTCCAACTTCATCCTGTTCCCACAGCTGGCTCCCACTTCATCCTGCTCTCACAGCTGGCTCTAACTTCGTGCTGTTCCCACACCTGGCTCCAACTTCATCCTGTTTTCATAGCTGGCTCCAACTTCATCCTGTTCCCACAGCTGGCTCCAACTTCATACTGTCCCCACAGCTGGCTCCAACTTCTTCCTGTTCCCTCAGCTGGCTCCATCTTCATCCTGTTCCCACAGCTGGCTCCAACTTCATCCTGTTCCCACAGCTGTCTCCAACTTCATCCTGTTCCCACAGCTGGCTCCAACTTCATCCTGTTCCCACAGCTGGCTCCAACTTCATCCTGTTCCCACAGCTGGCTCCAACTTCATCCTGTTCCCACAGCTGGCTCCAACTTTATCCTGTTCCCTCAGCTGGCTCCAACTTAATCCTGTTCCCATAGCTGATTCCAAATTCGTCCTGTCCCCACAGCTGGCTCCAACTTCATCCTGTTCCCACAGCTGGCTCCAACTTCATCCTGTTCCCACAGCTGGCTCCAACTTCGTCATGTTCCCACAGCTGGCTCCAACTTCATCTTTTTCCCTCTGCTGGTCCGAACTTCATTCTGTTCCCACAGCTGGCTCCAACATCATCCTGTTTCCACAGCTGGCTCCAACTTCATCCTGTTCCCACAGCTGGCTCCAACTTCATCCTGTTCCCACAGCTGGCTCCAACTTAATCCTGTTCCCACAGCTGACTACAAATTCGTCCTGTTCCCAATGCTGGGTCCAACTTCATCCTGTTCCCACAGCCGTCTCCAACTTCATCATGTTCCCACAGCTGGCCCCAACTTCATCCTGTTCCCACAGCTGGCTCCAATTACATCCTCTTCCCACAGCTGGCTCCAACTTCATCCTGTTCCCACAGCTGGCTCCAACTTCATCCTGTTCCCACAGCTGGCTCCAACTTCATCCTGTTCCCACAGCTGGCTCCAACTTCATCCTGTTCCCACAGCTGGCTCCAACTTCATCCTGTTCCCACAGCTGGCTCAAGCTTCATCCTGTTCCCACAGCTGGCTCCAACTTCATCCTGTTCCCACAGCTGGCTCCAACTTCATCCTGTTCCCACAGCTGGCTCCAACTTCATCCTGTTCCAACAGCTGGCTCCAACTTCATCCTGTTCCCACAGCTGGCTCCAACTTCATCCTGTTCCCACAGCTGGCTCCAACTTCATCCTGTTCCCACTGCTGGCTCCAACTTCATCCTGTTCCCTCAGCTGGCTCCAACTTCATCCTGTTCCCACAGCTGGCTCCAACTTCATCCTGTTCCCTCAGCTGGCTACAACTTCATCCTGTTCCAACTGCTGGCTTCAACTTCATCCTGTTCCCTCAGCTGGCTCCAACTTCATCCTGTTCCCACAGCTGGCTCCAACTTCATCCTGTTCCCACAGCTGGCTCCAACTTCATCCTGTTCCCACAGCTGGCTCCAACTTCATCCTGTTCCCACAGCTGGCTCCAACTTCATCCTGTTCCCACAGCTGGCTCCAACTTCATCCTGTTCCCACAGCTGGCTCCAACTTCATCCTGTTCCCACAGCTGGCTCCAACTTCATCCTGTTCCCACAGCTGGCTCCAACTTCATCCTGTTCCCACAGCTGGCTCCAACTTCATCCTGTTCCCACAGCTGGCTCTAACTTCATCCTGTTCCCACAGCTGGCTCCAACTTCATCCTGTTCCCACAGCTGGCTCCAACTTCATCCTGTTCCCACAGCTGGCTCCAACTTCATCCTGTTCCCACAGCTGGCTCCAACTTCATCCTGTTCCCACAGCTGGCTCCAACTTCATCCTGTTCCCACAGCTGGCTCCAACTTCATCCTGTTCCCACAGCTGGCTCCAACTTCATCCTGTTCCCACAGCTGGCTCCAACTTCATCCTGTTCCCACAGCTGGCTCCAACTTCATCCTGTTCCCACAGCTGGCTCCAACTTCATCCTGTTCCCATAGCTGGCTCCAACTTCATCCTGTTCCCACAGCTGGCTACAACTTCATCCTGTTCCCACAGCTGGCTCCAACTTCATCCTGTTCCCACAGCTGGCTTCAACTTCATCCTGTTCCCACAGCTGGCTCCAACTTCATCCTGTTCCCACAGCTGGCTCCAACTTCATCCTGTTCCCACAGCTTGCTCCAACTTCATCATGTTCCCACAGCTGGCTCCAACTTCATCCTGTTCCCACAGCTGGCTTCAACTTCCTACTCTTCCCACAGCTGGCTCCAACTTCATCCTGTTCCCACTGCTGGCTCCAACTTCATCCTGTTCCCACAGCTGGCTTCAACTTCATACTCTTCCCACAGCTGGCTCCAACTTCTTCCTGTTCCCACTGCTGGCTCCAACTTCATCCTTTTCTCATACCTGGCTCCAACTTCATCCAGTTCCCACAGCTGGCTCAAGCTTCATCCTGTTCTCACAGCTGGATCCAACTTCATCCTGTTCCCACAGTTGGCTCCAACTTCATCCTCTTCCCACAGCTGGCTCTAACTTCATCCTGTTCCCACAGCTGGCTACAATTTCATCCTGTTCCCACAGCTGGCTCCAACTTCATCCTGTTCTTTTAGCTGGCTCCAACTTCATCCTGTTCAAACAGTTGGCTCCAACTTCATATTGTTCCCACAGCTGGCTCCAACTTCATCCTGTTCCCTCAGCTGGCTACAACTTCATCCTGTTCCAACTGTTGGCTTCAACTTCATCCTGTTCCCTCAGCTGGCTCCAACTTCGTCCTGTTCCCACAGCTGGCTCCAACTTCATCCTGTTCCCTCAGCTGGCTACAATTTCATCCTTTTCCAACTGCTGGCTTCAACTTCATCCTGTTCCCACAGCTGGCTCCAACTTCATCCTGTTCCCACAGCTTGCTCCAACTTCATCATGTTCCCACAGCTGGCTCCAACTTCATCCTGTTCCCACAGTTGGCTCTAACTTCAAGCTGTTCCCACGGCTGGCTCCAACTTCATACTGTTCTCTCAGCTGGTTCCAACTTCATTCTGTTCCCACAGCTGGCTCCAACTTCATGCTGTTCCCACAGCTGGCTCCAACTTCATCCTGTTCCCACAGCTGGCTCCAACTTCATCGTGTTCCCACTGCTGTCTCCAACTTCATCCTGTTCCCTCTGCTAGCTACAACTTCATCCTGTTCCCACAGCTCCCTCCAACTTCTTCCTGTTCCCACAGCAGGCTCCAACTTCATCCTGTTCCCACAGCTGGCTCCAACTTTATCCTGTTCCCACAGCTGGCTCCAACTTCTTCCTGTTCCCACAGCTGGCTCCAACTTCGTCCAGTTCCCACAGCTGGCTCCAACTTCATCCTGTTCCCACAGCTGGCTCCAACTTCATCCTGTTTCCACAGCTGGCTCCAACTTCATCCTGTTCCCGCAGCTGGCTCCAACTTCATCCTGTTCCCACAGCTGGCTCCAACTTCATCCTGTTCCCACAGCTGGCTCCAACTTCATCCTGTTCCCACAGCTGGCTCCAACTTCATCCTGTTCCCACAGCTGGCTCCAACTTCATCCTGTTCCCACAGCTCGATCCAACATCATCCTGTTCCCACAGCTGGCTCCAACTTCATCCTGTTCACACAGATGGCTCCAACTTCATCCTGTTCACACAGATGGCTCCAACTTCATCGTGTTACCAAAGCTGGCTCCAACTTCATCCTGTTCCCACGGCTGGCTCCCACTTCATCCTGTTCCCTCAGCTGGCTCCAAGTCCTAACCGATATAAGCTGGGAAGATATACTAAGCAACACAGACCCCAACTTATGCCTAGATCAGATTAACTCGGTGGCACTCGATGTATGCACAAGGCTTATTCCTCAAAGAAAAAGGAGGAGTAGATGTAAAATAGAAAGAGACAGGCGCTCCCTTTACAGGCGACGGAAAAGAATAACAGAGCGGCTAAAAGAGGTCAGTATATCTGAAATGCGTAGGGAGACACTGGTCAGAGAAATAGCAAGCATCGAACTTAAGCTAAAAGAATCCTTTAGGAGTCAGGAATCGCGGGAAGAACTAAAAGCCATAAATGAAATCGAAAGAAACCCAAAGTATTTCTTCTCCTATGCCAAATCAAAATCGAGAACAACGTCCAGTATTGGGCCCCTACTTAAACAAGATGGGTCCTACACAGATGACAGCAAGGAAATGAGTGAGCTACTCAAGTCCCAATATGACTCAGTTTTTAGCAAGCCGCTAACCAGAATTTGGTTAACACAAGCCTATCTGATGTTATCCTGACGCCAAATGACTTCAAACAGGCGATAAATGACATGCCCATGCACTCTGCCCCAGGGCCAGACTCATGGAACTCCGTGTTCATCAAGAACTGCAAGAAGCCCCTATCACGAGCCTTTTCCATCCTATGGAGAGGGAGCATGGACACGGGGTTCGTCCCACAGTTACTAAAAACAACAGACATAGCCCCACTCCACAAAGGGGGCAGTAAAGCAAAAGCAAAGAACTACAGAAAGATAGCACTAACATCCCATATCATAAAAACTTTGAAAGGGTCCTAAGAAGCAAGATCGCCACCCATCTAGATACCCATCAGTTTAACAACCCAGGGCAACATGGGTTTAGAGCAGGTCGCTCCTGTCTGTCTCAACTACTGGACCACTATGACAAGGTCCTAAATGCACTAGAAGACAAAAAGAATGCAGATATAATACACACAGACTTTGCAAAAGCCGTCGACAAGTGTGACCATGGTGTAATAGCGCACAAAATGCGTGCTAAAGGAATAACAGGAAAAGTTGGTAGATGGATCTATAATTTCCTCACAAACAGAACACAAAAAGTAGTAGTCAACAGAATAAAGTCTGAGGCGGCCATGGTGACAAGCTCTGTTCCACAAGGCACAGTACTCCCTCCCATCTTGTTCCTCATCCTCATATCTGACATAGACAAGAATGTCAGCCACAGCACCGTGTCTTCCTTTGCAGATGACACCCGTATCTGCATGACAGTGTCTTCCATTGCAGACACTGCAAGGCTCCAAGCAGACCTCAACCAAATCTTTCAATGATCTGCAGAAAACAATATGAAGTTCAACGATGAGAAATTTCAATTACTCAGATATGGTAAACATGAGGAAATTAAATCTTCATCAGAGAGAGCGAGAAACTAACGTCAAAGACCTGGGAGTGATCATGTCGGAGGATCTCACCTTCAAGGACCATAACATTGTATCAATCGCATCTGCTAGAAAAATGACAGGATGGATAATGAGAACCTTCAAAACTAGGGATGCCAAGCCCATGATGACACTCTTCAGGTCGCTTGTTCTATCTAGGCTGGAATATTGCTGCACACTAAGAATATTGCTGTACACTAACAGCACCTTTCAAGGCAGGTGAAATTGCTGACCTAGAAAATGTACAGAGAACTTTCACGGCGCGCATAACGGAGATAAAACACCTCAATTACTGGGAGTGCTTGAGGTTCCTGAACCTGTATTCCCTGGAATGCAGGCGGGAGAGATACATGATTATATACACCTGGAAAATCCTAGAGGGACTAGTACCGAACTTGCACACGAAAATCACTCACAACGAAAGCAATAGACTCGGCAGACGATGCACCATCCCCCCAATGAAAAGCAGGGGTGTCACTAGCATGTTAAGAGACAATACAATAAGTGTCACGGGCCCGAGACTGTTCAACTGCCTCCCAGCATCTATAAAGGGGATTACCAATAGACCCCTTGCAGTGTTCTAGCAGGCACTGGACAAGCACCTAAAGTCTGTACCTGACCAGCCGGGCTGTGGCTCGTACGTTGGATTGCGTGCAGCCAGCAGTAACAGCCTGGTTGATCAGGCTCTGTTGCAACAGGAGGCCTGGTCACAGACAGGGCCGCGGGGGCGTTGACCCCCTAAACTTTCTCCAGATACAGCTGGCTCCAAATTCATCTTATACCCACAGCTGGCTCCAACTTCATCCTGTTCCCGACTTTCTTTTTTCATAAAATGATTTTTTAAGGTAATGTTTGTTAGGATTTTAGATGAGCTGTTGCAGGTTTTACCTCCAAAATTATGAATGAAAATATAAACTTCTAATCTAACCCAATAAGAATCCTTGCATAAAAATTATTAAAACATTAAATCACAAAATCTCAGAATACAATGAAGAGAAATTTTAATTACTCTGCTATGGAAAATTTAAGGAAATATAAACTGGATCGGATTTTAAAAGATATTCTAACCACACGATAGAGCGAGAAACGAATGAGAAGGACCTGGGAGTGATAATGTCAGAGGATGTCACTTTCAAAGAATCACAATAATGTCTCTACTATATCGGCTAGGAAAATAGTACGAGGGATATTGAAAACCTTGAAAACCTGGGATGCCAAATCAGTGAAGATTCTCTTTAAATAGCTTGTTCTTTCTAGGCTGGAGTAATGTGGTACCCTAATGACCCCTTTCAAGGTATGCGAAATTACAGACCTATAGAATATACAGAGAACTTTCTCTGCCTGTGTGAGTACAATAAAGCATCTCAGTTACTGGGAATAGTTGAAGTCCCTTGATCTGTACTCCTTTCAATGCAGGCGAGAAAGATACATCATAATACACACTTGGAAAATCCTAGAGAGACTAAGTCCAAATCCTACGTAAGTAAAAAGGCTTGGAAGGCGGTACAACATCTCCCAAATGAAAAGCATGGGTGCCATGAATACACTAAAAAAAGCTCAACAAGCGTCAGAGGCCCAAGATTGTTCAATTACCTCCCAGAATACATATGTGGGTTACCAGTAGACCTTTAGCTGTCTTCAAAAAGGAGATGGACACTCATTTAAATTCAGCACCAGATCTGAAGATTGAGACACTTATGCAACATATGGGAATCTTTATTTAGGAAACGTTTCGCCACACAGTGGCTTCATCAGTCCAATACAAAGCAGAATAATGTAAGGAGAGGCAGAGTTTGAGGTAATCAGTCCCTCAGCCTGTAGTCGATGTGTTCAGTCCATGAATCTTGTAGAATGTACAGCATAGGACCGTAGACGTGGCTTATATACTGTAGTGAGGTGAGATGAAGCAGGAGGAGGTGTTGTCATAGTGGTACCATCCACTAGTCGAAGTAGGTCTTCGTCCAAAGGTTGGAGAAGTTTGAAGAATTCTTTGTATCAAGATCCCATGATGCTGCAGTGTCTTACAGTTGTGATGAATGGTTTTGAAAACCGAGAAGTTGAAGATTGAGACACTTATTCAATAGACTGATGGACTGTACACATCGACTCCAGGTTGAGGGACTGATTACCTCAAACTCCTCCTCTCCTTACACCTTTCTGCTTTGTATAGGACTGATGAAGCCAATGTGTGGCGAAACGTTTCCTAAATAAAGATTTCCATATGTTGCATAAGTGTCTCAATCTTCATCTTGTCGGGTTTCAAAATCATTCATGACAACTGTCAGACACTGCAGCGTCATGGGATCTTGATTGGAGTATCTCAGGCAAACTTATCAATAGTTTAAGATTTATTAGACAATAGCTTTATTTAACACATTATGTTTACAGTCATTTGGGTGAGTGTAATTTGGGGGGAATCACATATATCGAGGGTAGGTTTAGTTTGATATTTTGTGTGTGAATGATACAAGTAAGAAAATAGGTGGTTTTCATATAGTCAGCTGACGGTGGGGTGTGTCACTAGTTTTGAAAATGATGGTTGTGTCTGCAATTCTAAAGTTTTTGGGCAGGGAGTTCCAGATTTTAGGCTCTTTTATGTACATAGCATTTTTGTATAGGTTTAGCCGGACACGGGGAATGTCATAGAGATTTTTGTCTGGTGTTATGTCTGTGGGTCCTGTCACAACTATCAAGAAAATGTTTCAGTTCAGGATTAATATTGGAATTTATGGTTCTGTTAATGTAGGTTGGACAGTAGTAAGTGTGGATGTTCTGTATAGTGAGTAAGTTTAGATCTTTGAAGAGTGGGGATGGGGGGGGGGTGTTGCCTAGTATTGGATTGCGTGAAAATTCTTACTGCGACTTTTTATTGGTTTATTATTGGCTTTAGGTGTGTTGCTGCTGTTGATCCCCAGGCACAAATAGCATAGGTGAGGTAGGGATAGATAAGTGCATAGTATAGTGTGAGAAGAGCTGACTGTGGCACATAGTAATGTATCTTGGAGAGGATCCCAACTGCTTTGTATACTTTTTTTGTTATGTGTTGGATATGGGTGCTGAATTTCAGCTTGCTGTCGAGGTGTAGGCCCAGGAATTTGCTATCATTATGTTTAGCAATAAGAGCGTTGTCGTGTCGTCAGCAAAGAAAATGGGTTGCAATACATTGGGAAGATTATTGATGTATAAAAGGTAGAGCAGGAGACCAAGGACACTTCCCTGAGGCACTCCAGTGTCAAGTGGTCGTGTTGATGAGGTTGTGTCTTTAATGGTGATGTACTGGCACCTTTTAGTGAGGTAGGATTTGAGATATGCAAGTGCATGACCTCTTATACCATAATGGTTAAGTTTGTGGTGTAGGATGCCGTGGTCTACTGTGTCAAAAGCTTTCCTTAGGTCAATAAAAGTCCTGATAGACATTCCTTATTTTCCAGTGCTGTGTAAAGCAGGACTATCATTTTCACAATTGCATCGTTAGTGCTTTTATTTTTTCTGAAGCCAAATTGGTAGGAGTTGAGAATGCTTTGTACTGTTATAAACGAGTATAATCTCTTGTGCACGAGTTTCTCAAAGATTTTGGATGGCAGTGGTAAGTCTGATATTTGTCTATAGTTGTTTACATCTGCGGGGTATTGTGTATCGGTGTAACCCTTGCTGTCTTGACTAGTGTTGAGAAAATATTAATTTCTAGTGACTTGTTAAAAAGTAATGAAATAGCATGCGAAAGAACATGGGCTGCTCGCTTGTACAATACTGGTGGGACTTGTTATATAGTCTAAGTAATTTATTATGAAATGTCTGTCCAATCATCGATACCATTGGCATTGGAGAATTTGTAGGCCAGTCAACAGTCTCTAGCTCTGCTGTGAAGTTACGTATTGAGGCCTCGTCATGGAGTCTAAATAAAACTTTATTGTATTCCGGTAGTGGTTTACTAATGTTTGTTAAGAGGAAGGTAGGGTAGTGGTCTGTAGTGCTGTCTGTGATTATCCCTGATTTAAGGGGGGCTAGTATATTGGTCCATATGTGGTCTACTATGGTTGCAGTTGTCTCAGTCAGTCTGGTTGGTTTAGTTATTGTTGGTATGAGTAGTGTGGTGTTCATATTGTTAATGAAGTCATTTACAGTCTGATCATCTGGTAGGCCAAGGTTGATGTTGAAGTCTCTAGCTAAGAGAAGGTGGTGTTTGTTCATTTATCTGTTTGTTATTAGTGCCTTTAATTTCTCACTGAAATTTGGGATGTTTGTGTGTGGTGTCCGGTAAATGGCACCGACTGTTATAGCAGTCTTAAGGTTTTTACAGTAAAATTAGGAAAAATATATTCTCCATATTCATCACTATAGCAAGTGGTGTTATAACAAGATAGTTCATTAGAGTAATAGATTGTAATACCATCCCCACTTTGTGTGGTCTTCAGTTGTGGATTGTGATGAATGGTTTGAAAAACCGACAAGTTAGAGATTGAGACACATATGCAACATATGGGAATCTTTAATCAGGAAACGTTTCGCCACACAGTGGCTTCATCAGTCCGATACAAAGTAGAAAGGCGTAAGGAGAGGAGGAGTTTGAGGTAATCAGTCCCTCAGCCTGGAGTCGATGTGTTCAGTCCATCAATCTTGTACCATCCACTAGTCGAAGACCTACTTCGACTAGTGGATGGTACCCCGCCTCCGCCTGCTTCACCTCACCTCACTACAGTATATAAGCCACGTCTACGGTCCTATGCTGTACATTCTACAAGATTGATGGACTGAACACATCGACTCCAGGCAGAGGGACTGATTACCTCAAACTCCTCCTCTCCTTACGCCTTTCTACTTTGTATCGGACTGATGAAGTCACTGTGTGGCGAAACGTTTTCTGAATAAAGATTCCTAAATGTTGCATAAGTTGTGGATTGCTGTATATCCTGGTAGTGAGTAGATATCTTTTGTATTCTGCTTAAGCCAGGTCTCAGTGAAAATAATACAGGAGAAGGGTGTCTTTAGGGAATCACCGAGTGCCAGGAGGTCATCATAGTGTTTTTTAAGGATCTGATGTTATACTTAAGAACTATTATACTTTTAGCAGAATTTAGGATAGTGTTGGCTTGTGATGCTGTGTAATAAAGGCAGCTACTTTCCAATAAATTTTGATAAGGTGTTAGATTATATAGATTTAGATCAGCGTCGACGTGATCATTCATCATTTAAGATAAATAGTAATTCATTATATCATATACAGTGTGGTGAGTTCTAGTACTGATATCTGTAGTAGTGGGAACTTTGGACGAGTATATAGCTAATGCATATTGGTCAAACGGAGTGTAGTAACTAATAAACATAATGAATTTGGTGATGACTATGTATTAAGCTAGAATGAACTAAAGTATAACTAGGTATAAACTAATAAGGTAAAATTACAAATTAAAGTAGCACCAGACTATCACTTGTAATTTTGTAATATTTTAAACTTAAGATTTAAACTAAGTCTGCCCGAAATGCCTAGCCATGCTAGGTGTTCTAGTGGTACACTCTGTGATGCCTAGCCATGCTAGGTGTTCTAGTGGTACACTCTGTAATACCTAGCAATGCTAGGTGTTCTAGTGGTACACTCTGTAATACCTAGCCATGCTAGGTGTTCTAGTGGTACACTCTGTAATACCTAGCCATGCTAGGTGTTCTAGTGGTACACTCTGTAATACCTAGCCATGCTAGGTATTCTAGTTTACCTGGAGTTTACCTGGAGAGAGTTTCGGGGGTCAACGCCCCCGCGGCCCGGTCTGTGACCAGGCCTCCTGGTGGATCAGCGCCTGATCAACCAGGCTGTTGCTGCTGGCTGCACGCAAACCAACGTACGAGCCACAGCCCGGCTGATCAGGAACTGACTTTAGGTGCTTGTCCAGTGCCAGCTTGAAGACTGCCAGGGGTCTGTTGGTAATCCCCCTTATGTGTGCTGGGAGGCAGTTGAACAGTCTCGGGCCCCTGACACTTATTGTATGGTCTCTTAACGTGCTAGTGACACCCCTGCTTTTCATTGGGGGGATGGTGCATCGTCTGCCAAGTCTTTTGCTTTCGTAGTGAGTGATTTTCGTGTGCAAGTTCGGTACTAGTCCCTCTAGGATTTTCCAGGTGTATATAATCATGTATCTCTCCCTCCTGCGTTCCAGGGAATACAGGTTTAGAAACCTCAAGCGCTCCCAGTAATTGAGGTGTTTTATCTCCGTTATGCGCGCCGTGAAAGTTCTCTGTACATTTTCTAGGTCGGCAATTTCACCTGCCTTGAAAGGTGCTGTTAGAGTGCAGCAATATTCCAGCCTAGATAGAACAAGTGACCTGAAGAGTGTCATCATGGGCTTGGCCTCCCTAGTTTTGAAGGTTCTCATTATCCATCCTGTGATTTTTCTAGCAGATGCGATTGATACAATGTTATGGTCCTTGAAGGTGAGATCCTCCGACATAATCACTCCCAGGTCTTTGACGTTGGTGTTTCGCTCTATTTTGTAGCCAGAATTTGTTTTGTACTCTGATGAAGATTTAATTTCCTCATGTTTACCATATCTGAGTAATTGAAATTTCTCATCGTTGAACTTCATATTGTTTTCTGCAGCCCACTGAAAGATTTGGTTGATGTCCGATACACTCTGTAATGCCTAGCCATGCTAGGTGTTCTAGTGGTACACTCTGTAATGCCTAGCCATGCTAGGTGTTCTAGTGGCACACTCTGTAATGCCTAGCCATGCTAGGTGTTCTAGTGGTACACTCTGTAATGCCTAGCCATGCTAGGTGTTCTAGTGGTACACTCTGTAATGCCTAGCCATGCTAGGTGTTCTAGTGGTACACTCTGTAATACCTAGCCATGCTAGGTGTTCTAGTGGTACACTCTGTAATACCTAGCCATGCTAGGTGTTCTAGTGGTACACTCTGTAATACCTAGCCATGCTAGGTGTTCTAGTGGTACACTCTGTAATACCTAGCCATGCTAGGTGTTCTAGTGGTACACTCTGTAATACCTAGCCATGCAAGGTGTTCTAGTGGTACACTCTGTAATACCTAGCCATGCTAGGTGTTCTAGTGGTACACTCTGTAATACCTAGCCATGCTAGGTGTTCTAGTGGTACACTCTGTAATACCTAGCCATGCTAGGTGTTCTAGTGGTACACTCTGTAATGCCTAGCCATGCTAGGTGTTCTAGTGGTACACTCTGTAATACCTAGCCATGCTAGGTGTTCTAGTGGTACACTCTGTAATACCTAGCCATGCTAGGTGTTCTAGTGGTACACTCTGTAATACCTAGCCATGCTAGGTGTTCTAGTGGTACACTCTGTAATACCTAGCCATGCTAGGTGTTCTAGTGGTACACTCTGTAATGCCTAGCCATGCTAGGTGTTCTAGTGGTACACTCTGTAATACCTAGCCATGCTAGGTGTTCTAGTGGTACACTCTGTAATACCTAGCCATGCTAGGTGTTCTAGTGGTACACTCTGTAATACCTAGCCATGCTAGGTGTTCTAGTGGTACACTGTGTAATACCTAGCCATGCTAGGTGTTCAAGTGGTACACTCTGTAATACCTAGCCATGCTAGGTGTTCTAGTGGTACACTCTGTAATGCCTAGCCATGCTAGGTATTCTAGTTTACCTGGAGTTTACCTGGAGAGAGTTTCGGGGGTCAACGCCCCCGCGGCCCGGTCTGTGACCAGGCCTCCTGGTGGATCAGCGCCTGATCAACCAGGCTGTTGCTGCTGGCTGCACGCAAACCAACGTACGAGCCACAGCCCGGCTGATCAGGAACTGACTTTAGGTGCTTGTCCAGTGCCAGCTTGAAGACTGCCAGGGGTCTGTTGGTAATCCCCCTTATGTGTGCTGGGAGGCAGTTGAACAGTCTCGGGCCCCTGACACTTATTGTATGGTCTCTTAACGTGCTAGTGACACCCCTGCTTTTCATTGGGGGGATGGTGCATCGTCTGCCAAGTCTTTTGCTTTCGTAGTGAGTGATTTTCGTGTGCAAGTTCGGTACTAGTCCCTCTAGGATTTTCCAGGTGTATATAATCATGTATCTCTCCCTCCTGCGTTCCAGGGAATACAGGTTTAGAAACCTCAAGCGCTCCCAGTAATTGAGGTGTTTTATCTCCGTTATGCGCGCCGTGAAAGTTCTCTGTACATTTTCTAGGTCGGCAATTTCACCTGCCTTGAAAGGTGCTGTTAGAGTGCAGCAATATTCCAGCCTAGATAGAACAAGTGACCTGAAGAGTGTCATCATGGGCTTGGCCTCCCTAGTTTTGAAGGTTCTCATTATCCATCCTGTCATTTTTCTAGCAGATGCGATTGATACAATGTTATGGTCCTTGAAGGTGAGATCCTCCGACATAATCACTCCCAGGTCTTTGACGTTGGTGTTTCGCTCTATTTTGTGGCCAGAATTTGTTTTGTACTCTGATGAAGATTTAATTTCCTCATGTTTACCATATCTGAGTAATTGAAATTTCTCATCGTTGAACTTCATATTGTTTTCTGCAGCCCACTGAAAGATTTGGTTGATGTCCGATACACTCTGTAATGCCTAGCCATGCTAGGTGTTCTAGTGGTACACTCTGTAATGCCTAGCCATGCTAGGTGTTCTAGTGGCACACTCTGTAATGCCTAGCCATGCTAGGTGTTCTAGTGGTACACTCTGTAATGCCTAGCCATGCTAGGTGTTCTAGTGGTACACTCTGTAATGCCTAGCCATGCTAGGTGTTCTAGTGGTACACTCTGTAATACCTAGCCATGCTAGGTGTTCTAGTGGTACACTCTGTAATACCTAGCCATGCTAGGTGTTCTAGTGGTACACTCTGTAATACCTAGCCATGCTAGGTGTTCTAGTGGTACACTCTGTAATACCTAGCCATGCTAGGTGTTCTAGTGGTACACTCTGTAATACCTAGCCATGCTAGGTGTTCTAGTGGTACACTCTGTAATACCTAGCCATGCTAGGTGTTCTAGTGGTACACTCTGTAATACCTAGCCATGCTAGGTGTTTTAGTGGTACAGTCTGTAAAACCTAGCCATGCTAGGTGTTCTAGTGGTACACTCTGTAATGCCTAGCCATGCTAGGTGTTCTAGTGGTACACTCTGTAATACCTAGCCATGCTAGGTGTTCTAGTGGTACACTCTGTAATACCTAGCCATGCTAGGTGTTCTAGTGGTACACTCTGTAATACCTAGCCATGCTAGGTGTTCTAGTGGTACACTCTGTAATACCTAGCCATGCTAAGTGTTCTAGTGGTACACTCTGTAATACCTAGCCATGCTAGGTGTTCTAGTGGTACACTCTGTAATACCTAGCCATGCTAGGTGTTCTAGTGGTACACTCTGTAATACCTAGCCATGCTAGGTGTTCTAGTGGTACACTCTGTAATGCCTAGCCATGCTAGGTGTTCTAGTGGTACACTCTGTAATACCTAGCCATGGTAGGTGTTCTAGTGGTACACTCTGTAATACCTAGCCATGCTAGGTGTTTTAGTGGTACAGTCTGTAAAACCTAGCCATGCTAGGTGTTCTAGTGGTACACTCTGTAATGCCTAGCCATGCTAGGTATTCTAGTTTACCTGGAGTTTACCTGGAGAGAGTTTCGGGGGTCAACGCCCCCGCGGCCCGGTCTGTGACCAGGCCTCCTGGTGGATCAGCGCCTGATCAACCAGGCTGTTGCTGCTGGCTGCACGCAAACCAACGTACGAGCCACAGCCCGGCTGATCAGGAACTGACTTTAGGTGCTTGTCCAGTGCCAGCTTGAAGACTGCCAGGGGTCTGTTGGTAATCCCCCTTATGTGTGCTGGGAGGCAGTTGAACAGTCTCGGGCCCCTGACACTTATTGTATGGTCTCTTAACGTGCTAGTGACACCCCTGCTTTTCATTGGGGGGATGGTGCATCGTCTGCCAAGTCTTTTGCTTTCGTAGTGAGTGATTTTCGTGTGCAAGTTCGGTACTAGTCCCTCTAGGATTTTCCAGGTGTATATAATCATGTATCTCTCCCTCCTGCGTTCCAGGGAATACAGGTTTAGAAACCTCAAGCGCTCCCAGTAATTGAGGTGTTTTATCTCCGTTATGCGCGCCGTGAAAGTTCTCTGTACATTTTCTAGGTCGGCAATTTCACCTGCCTTGAAAGGTGCTGTTAGAGTGCAGCAATATTCCAGCCTAGATAGAACAAGTGACCTGAAGAGTATCATCATGGGCTTGGCCTCCCTAGTTTTGAAGGTTCTCATTATCCATCCTGTCATTTTTCTAGCAGATGCGATTGATACAATGTTATGGTCCTTGAAGGTGAGATCCTCCGACATAATCACTCCCAGGTCTTTGACGTTGGTGTTTCGCTCTATTTTGTGGCCAGAATTTGTTTTGTACTCTGATGAAGATTTAATTTCCTCATGTTTACCATATCTGAGTAATTGAAATTTCTCATCGTTGAACTTCATATTGTTTTCTGCAGCCCACTGAAAGATTTGGTTGATGTCCGATACACTCTGTAATGCCTAACCATGCTAGGTGTTCTAGTGGTACACTCTGTAATGCCTAGCCATGCTAGGTGTTCTAGTGGCACACTCTGTAATGCCTAGCCATGCTAGGTGTTCTAGTGGTACACTCTGTAATGCCTAGCCATGCTAGGTGTTCTAGTGGTACACTCTGTAATGCCTAGCCATGCTAGGTGTTCTAGTGGTACACTCTGTAATACCTAGCCATGCTAGGTGTTCTAGTGGTACACTCTGTAATACCTAGCCATGCTAGGTGTTCTAGTGGTACACTCTGTAATACCTAGCCATGCTAGGTGTTCTAGTGGTACACTCTGTAATACCTAGCCATGCTAGGTGTTCTAGTGGTACACTCTGTAATACCTAGCCATGCTAGGTGTTCTAGTGGTACACTCTGTAATACCTAGCCATGCTAGGTGCTCTAGTGGTACACTCTGTAATACCTATCCATGCTAGGTGTTCTAGTGGTACACTCTGTAATACCTAGCCATGCTAGGTGTTCTAGTGGTACACTCTGTAATGCCTAGCCATGCTAGGTGTTCTAGTGGTACACTCTGTAATACCTAGCCATGCTAGGTGTTCTAGTGGTACACTCTGTAATACCTAGCCATGCTATATGTTCCAGTGGTACACTCTGTAATACCTAGCCATGCTAGGTGTTCTAGTGGTACACTCTGTAATACCTAGCCATGCTAGGTGTTCTAGTGGTACACTCTGTAATACCTAGCCATGCTAGGTGTTCTAGTGGCACACTCTGTAATACCTAGCCATGCTAGGTGTTCTAGTGGTACACTCTGTAATACCTAGCCATGCTAGGTGTTCTAGTGGTACACTCTGTAATACCTAGCCATGCTAGGTGTTCTAGTGGTACACTGTGTAATACCTAGCCATGCTAGGTGTTCTAGTGGTACACTCTGTAATACCTAGCCATGCTAGGTGTTCTAGTGGTACACTCTGTAATGCCTAGCCATGCTAGGTGTTCTAGTGGTACACTCTGTAATACCTAGCCATGCTAGGTGTTCTAGTGGTACACTCTGTAATACCTAGCCATGCTAGGTGTTCTAGTGGTACACTCTGTAATCATTATTTTACTACATGTAAACCACACAATAACCAAATTCTGTAAACTCAGCATTGTAATCCTTATAGAGAATAAACTTTGAATTTGAATTGAATTGAATTGAATTGCACTGAGGATAATATAATTGTTTAAAATAGATAATAGAACAACATGTGCATAGTTCTAGTTTGAAGTCCATGTAAGTTTTTGCAGTCTTATGATTAAAGTTGGTAAAAGACAGATAATTATAGACTGTAAATGAGAATTTTTGGCAATAAAAGATAGAATAAAATGTGCACAGTTTTAAATTAAAGGTTAATTGAAGTTTAGCAATGATTGTAAGATGGTACACAACAGATATTAAAAAAACAGATTGAAATATATGCGACAGGTTTTAACCCTTTACCGGCAAGTATTATAGAAGAAGATATGGCAATGATATAGCAAATTACAAATATTTAATAAAGTAGAAGAAATAATCAAGAAAGAGAATTTGTTGTTATTTAAAATATTAGACTAAGAGGTAGACTTGTAGTTGAATATTAAAGTTGAATATTTGGCAACAATACGTTAAAAAAAGTATAAAATAAAATTGGGTAATAAAGTATAAAACAAAGTAGAGCAATAATAATAATAATAATAATAATAATAATAATAATAATAATAATAATAATAATAATAATAATAATAATAATAATAATAATAATAATATTAATAATAATAATAATAATAATAATAATAATAATAATAATAATAATAATAATAATAATAATAATAATAATAAGAATAATAATAATAATAATAATAATAATGAGAGAGATTCTGTAGATATTATACACAATTAAGACTATGAGGTAGAATGGCAATTAAATACAAAAGTGAAATTCAGAAGTAGTCTGGGAGTATTAGGATTTAGGGAACAAATTTTATGGCGGTATATAACTGTTACAGGGTGATTCATAAACTGTTCATAAATTTTATGGCGGTATATAACTGTTACAGGGTGATTCATAACACTGTTCGTAAATTTTATGGCAGCACATAACTGTTACAGGGTGATTCATAACACTGTTCGTAAATTTTATGGCAGTATATAACTGTTACAGGGTGATTCAAAACATTGTTCGTGAATGGTGGACACTTTACTCTGATTCTGTTAACTCAGCCTCACTCAGGAATACTTTTAGGTCGTATTCCATAGAGATGAAGTATCTCTTCCCAGTGGGCTGCTTCCTAGCTACGATTTTACCGTCCCTCACAAAGCACTGGTGGATTTTTTGGGTATGGCGTAATTTTCTTTGTCGATAAAGGAGGTTTTGTCTTGTTTTGGTAAGACACTCATTGACGTAAACATCAGATTTCATGGATATAGATGTTTTTAACAGGTTATTTCTTTGTAAACTGGCCTTGAATTTTATAGCATTGGTTTTTTCCCTCTTGGTAGCCCATCAGTTTGCAATTTTTTAGTTCATCACGACATTTATTGAGACGAAGGTGGTCCTTGATAAGCTGTACGATGGTCTCCATGCAGGTCTCTTGGGTGACTGTAGGTGGAAGATGTTTGCTATTAACTAAAACAGCGTCAGAGCTGTTGTTTGTCATTATGGTCCTGGAAGTTGTTGATGACATCGGCAACTTGTAGATCCACCAGTGATCTTCTATGATGTTGGTATTAAGTTGGGTGACTTGATCCTTTAAAGTGTGGATTGTGTCCGCAGACTGGGGGTGGGTGTTGCTTTGTTGTTCCAGAGTGTAAAGTTTTTGTTCTAGACTTGTGATCTTGCTGAGGTACTGTACGTTGGAGGTTTTAAGTTCCTGCATTTCTTGAGTTAGCTTGGTGATTGTTTAGCTCTGCATCATAAGGAGTTTAACTATTTCTGGGTCAGTAATTTTCTTAATATCAAATCCATGGAAGGAGTTATCTTCGACTATGGTGGCGGCCATCTTTGTTATTGTCTGTCTAGTGTTGTGATGATGCAGGTGGGTAATGAGGGTTGTGTCCTGGCTAGCAGTACGAGAAGTTTTCCTTGTAGTATTGTTGCTCTCACCTGTGATGTTAGGAGTCCTGGACTGGTTACTGGATCTTCTTTTGTTACCCTAACCCATGACCATTGACAGTGGCTTCAGATGAATAGTAGACGATGGGTAATGGGTGAATGTTGTGGAGTATCACTTCAGTGGCAGCGGGGCAGGTGGTGGTAACACAGTCCTATTAGTTGGTAATTTGCGTATTTTTTGGGTGATTTCTGCAGTTGATTTATATCATTCTGGGCATCCACATATGTTAGTGCTATGTGAGTCGTGATTAGGCCATCACAGGGCTGCTGGGAACCTCAAGTGGAAGTAGAAACAGAGGACAAGGTTCATACTGCTTGACTCACGAAATCCTAATGACACGATTGCAAACAAACCATACCACGGGCGGGATTTGAACCCGCGGTCAGAGAGTCTCAAAACTCCAGACCGTCGCGTTAGCCACTGGACCAGCTAGCCACAATAAGATTCGTCCAACTAGGTATATTTCTACACCATAGGAAGGTGTAGAAATATACCTAGTTTTGAGACTCTCTGACCGCGGGTTCAAATCCCGCCCGTGGTATGGTTTTCTTACTGCTTGCCGCCTCTGCTGCCGCCTCATCTAAAGCACATTCTAATGGCTACTTGACAAACCAATTTTGCAGCATGTCTGTTTCTGTTATTCTAATTATCTTGATATCCTCAGACAGTGACGACTTTGAATCACTATCATGTATCATGAGGTGGGAAACTCCACCTCTTCCAGTTGTACACTGCAACACCTCTTCCAGTTGTACACTGCAACACCTCTTCCAGTTGTACACTGCAACACCTCTTCCAGTTGTACACTGCAACACCTCTTCCAGTTGTACACTGCAACACCTCTTCCAGTTGTACACTGCAACACCTCTTCCAGTTGTACACTGCAACACCTCTTCCAGTTGTACACTGGAACACGTCTTCCAGTTGTACACTGCAACACCTCTTCCAGTTGTACACTGGAACACGTCTTCCAGTTGTACACTGCAACACCTCTTCCAGTTGTACACTGGAACACCTCTTCCAGTTGTACACTGCAACACCTCTTCCAGTTGTACACTGGAACACCTCTTCCAGTTGTACACTGCAACACCTCTTCCAGTTGTACACTGCAACACCTCTTCCAGTTGTACACTGCAACACCTCTTCCAGTTGTACACTGCAACACCTCTTCCAGTTGTACACTGCAACACCTCTTCCAGTTGTACACTGCAACACCTCTTCCAGTTGTACACTGCAACACCTCTTCCAGTTGTACACTGCAACACCTCTTCCAGTTGTACACTGCAACACCTCTTCCAGTTGTACACTGCAACACCTCTTCCAGTTGTACACTGCAACACCTCTTCCAGTTGTACACTGCAACACCTCTTCCAGTTGTACACTGCAACACCTCTTCCAGTTGTACACTGCAACACCTCTTCCAGTTGTACACTGGAACACCTCTTCCAGTTGTACACTGCAACACCTCTTCCAGTTGTACACTGGAACACGTCTTCCAGTTGTACACTGCAACACCTCTTCCAGTTGTACACTGCAACACCTCTTCCAGTTGTACACTGCAACACCTCTTCCAGTTGTACACTGCAACACCTCTTCCAGTTGTACACTGCAACACCTCTTCCAGTTGTACACTGGAACACGTCTTCCAGTTGTACACTGCAACACCTCTTCCAGTTGTACACTGGAACACGTCTTCCAGTTGTACACTGCAACACCTCTTCCAGTTGTACACTGGAACACCTCTTCCAGTTGTACACTGCAACACCTCTTCCAGTTGTACACTGCAACACCTCTTCCAGTTGTACACTGCAACACCTCTTCCAGTTGTACACTGAAACACGTCTTCCAGGACAAGATCTTATCATTTCTTTCCTGTTAGGTATTAATTTATCCAATACAGTGTTTTTCCATGTTAGTCCTACACTCACTTCTAACTTTTGTTCCATTTTTTCTGTGAAGGATTGTATTAATCACTGATATTTATTCCAAAAAATATACTGTCCTATGTTCTCCCATTTTTCATTCTTCACGTTTTTTAGTTGTCATTGAACTAAATCAGATTTGTGTTATATCTATTGTTATGAATCTGCTCCATTGCAGGTTTTTCACTGGTCTTCTCATGATAATCTTCTCTGTTACACTACAAACTATGCATGTTAGTGACTCTTGTCTGTAATGTAATATTACCCGTCTGTCCCTTTTGTTAAATATCCAATTGTTGAAGACTGTGACTAATGGTGTCCATACAGGACTTTGTTGAAGACTGTGACTAATGGTGTCCATACAGGACTTTGTTGAAGACTGTGACTAATGGTGTCCATACAGGACTTTGTTGAAGACTATGACTAATGGTGTCCATACAGGACTTTGTTGAAGACTGTGACTAATGGTGCCCATACAGGACTTTGTTGAAGACTGTGACTAATGGTGTCCATACAGGACTTTGTTGAAGACTGTGACTAATGGTGTCCATACAGGACTTTGTTGAAGACTGTGACTAATGGTGTCCATACAGGACTTTGTTGAAGACTGTGACTAATGGTGTCCATACAGGACTTTGTTGAAGACTGTGACTAATGGTGTCCATACAGGACTTTGTTGAAGACTGTGACTAATGGTGTCCATACAGGACTTTGTTGAAGACTGTGACTAATGGTGTCCATACAGGACTTTGTTGAAGACTGTGACTAATGGTGTCCATACAGGACTTTGTTGAAGACTGTGACTAATGGTGTCCATACAGGACTTTGTTGAAGACTGTGACTAATGGTGTCCATACAGGACTTTGTTGAAGACTGTGACTAATGGTGTCCATACTGAACTTTGTTGAAGACTGTGACTAATGGTGTCCATACAGGACTTGGGTTCCATCTCTCAGAACCCATGGAGAGATGGCTGATCCTATTACATTCAATTATTATTATTATTATTATTATTATTATTATTATTATTATTATTATTATTATTATTATTATTATAATCAAGGGGGAAGCGCTAAACCCGTAGGATTATACAGCGCCTGGGGGGGGGGGATGTGGAAGGCATTCAGGCTTAATTCGGGGAACTGGAGCACAGATCCAATTCCCTAAATCAAGAGCCCCTGACCAACATCAAGGAACCTTCCCTGAGGGGTATTACATTCAAGCTATCTAACCTTCTCAGTAATTTCTTCTCCAGTTGCGTGTTTTATATCGTGTTCTTCATTGTGCTCACTTCCTCCATCACCTCTCTGGTAGTTCCTGTTTCCTCCTATAACAAACACTTATTTAAACCTTTGCTCAGCTCCTCACATCTTCACCATTTCATATAAACTCTCGTTTTTTCCTTCATCCTTAATAAATGGATCATCACCGTTTTGTTTTTTTTTAGTTTCTGGTCAATCTACTCGCTTCTCCATTTTGATAAATAAGACACTTGTGCAATGTTTGGGAATCTTTATTCAGGAAACGTTTCGTCACGCAGTGGCTTCTTCAGTCCAATGCAGAGAAAGGTTAAAGATGAGGATCAGTTTGAGGTAATCAGTCCCTCAACCTGGAGACGATGTGTTCAGTCCATCAATTCTGACAAAAGTGATGGTATTCCTGGGATCAACGCCCTCGCGGCTCGGTTCACGACCAGGCCACCGGGTGGATCAGGGTCTAATCAACGAGGCTGTTGCTGCTGGCCGCACGTAGTCCAACATACGAACCACAGCTCGATTGATCCGGCACCGACTCATAAGTATTTGTCCAGCTCCCTCTTGAAGGCAGCAAGGGGTCTATTGGTAATTCCCCTTATGGCTGGTTGTAGGCTGTTGAACAGTCTTGGTCCCCAGACGCTTATTGTGTTTACTCTTAATGTACCAATGGCCCCCCTATTTTTCACTTCGGATATTTAGCACCGCCTGCCCTGTCTTTTGCCTTCGTAGGGAGTAATTTTTGTGTGTAGATTAAGGACAATTCTTTCTATGATTTTCCAAGTGTTGTTTATATTTCTCTCTCGCCTACGTTTCAACAAGTATAAGTCAAGTGCTTCCAGGCTCTCCAAGTGCTTCCAGGCTCTCCAAGTGCTTCCAGGGTCTCCAAGTGCTTCCAGGCTCTCCAAGTGCTTCCAGGCTCTCCAAGTGCTTCCAGGGTCTCCAAGTGCTTCCAGGGTCTCCAAGTGCTTCCAGGCTCTCCAAGTGCTTCCAGGCTCTCCAAGTGCTTCCAGGCTCTCCAAGTGCTTCCAGGCTCTCCAAGTGCTTCCAGGGTCTCCAAGTGCTTCCAGGGTCTCCAAGTGCTTCCAGGCTCTCCAAGTGCTTCCAGGGTCTCCAAGTGCTTCCAGGCTCTCCAAGTGCTTCCAGGCTCTCCAAGTGCTTCCAGGCTCTCCAAGTGCTTCCAGGCTCTCCAAGTGCTTCCAGGCTCTCCAAGTGCTTCCAGGCTCTCCAAGTGCTTCCAGGCTCTCCAAGTGCTTCCAGGCTCTCCAAGTGCTTCCAGGCTCTCCAAGTGCTTCCAGGCTCTCCAAGTGCTTCCAGGGTCTCCAAGTGCTTCCAGGCTCTCCAAGTGCTTCCAGGCTCTCCAAGTGCTTCCAGGCTCTCCAAGTGCTTCCAGGCTCTCCAAGTGCTTCCAGGGTCTCCAAGTGCTTCCAGGGTCTCCAAGTGCTTCCAGGCTCTCCAAGTGCTTCCAGGCTCTCCAAGTGCTTCCAGGCTCTCCCAGTAGTTAAGGTGTTTGATGGAACTTATATGTGCAGTGAAGGTTCTCTGTACATTCTCTAGCTCTGCAATTTATGAAGAATCATCAATGGCTTGGCATCTTATGTTTTGAACTTTCTCGTTATCCATTTTATCATTTTATTCGCAGTTGTGATCGTGGCACTGTTAGGATCCTTGAAAGTGAGATCCTCAGATATTACCGCTCCCAGGTACCTTACATTACTCTCCCGCTCTATTTATGATTAGAGAATTAAGTATATATACTCAGTCCTAGTTATTATTTCCTCCAGTTTTCCATAACGGAGTAGTTGGAATTTGGCTTCAATGAACATCATATTGTTCTTTATTGCCCAATGGAAAATTTGGTTTATGTCTTGTTGGAGGTTAACCGCGTCCTCAATGGATGACAATCTCATGCAAATCCTAGTATCGTCTGGAAAGGATGACACGGTGATATGTATTACATGTCTGTCTATGATATGAAAATGAGAAACAGGTTGGGGACGAGAACTGTGAGTTGTGGAACAGAGCTTTTCTGTATGACAGTAGTAAGTGGATTCATCAGCGGACAAAACCACTAATGAAAGTGGGTCGAGTCTATTGGTTAAACAAGTTCTCTACGCTTCCACAATATTTTTTGATAAACCATGGCCTCACTCTGTTCTTCCCATTATTTTTTTTTCTTCCGTTTAAGAATTTCTCATCTGCCTTCCAGCACATCCTGGAACAACCTCCTTTATTTCGTGTACATTTAGATCATTCCCACAGCACTCCATTCAGGAATTTCATCATGCTTGTATTAAGAACACAAGTGACTTCTGGTAGGCCTGTTTCACCTGTTTGCAACAGAGTTACCTAACTTAACTCTCAACTTGTCAATGGAGGGACAGAGCAAACAAACAGAAGAGATAAATCCTTAAACAGTGTATTTATTCACTAAATAATATACAGATAATTACACTATGTACAGCGAATATTTACATCATGGTCCTTCTTCTCTGGTCGAACATGGTGAGAACCGTGTTCGACCAGAGTAGAAGGAAGTTTGTCTATTAGAAGGAAGTTTGTCTATTCTGCTCCACTAGTTAAGACGTCCTTTTACAGAATTTGAGGACTTTCTCGCGGTTTGCTGATGAACCAGTAATTAGCATGGCAGTGGGGCCCAGAATACTACACTCTTAATTGCTGGTTCACTGGTCGAAAGGGCAAACACGGGTGTTTGACTTATGTCGAATAAATCATAATGCACTCTTCGCATGCCAAAGCCTGCATAGCCTCCTAACTCTTTGGTAGTCAGATTTCTTCCCATCTAATGTTGCGTTTCTCTCAACATTAACTTCCGCAAAGTATTGGATGATCAGGAGTGTATTGTGACTGAGGGTTCTCTCATAAGCTAAGTCAGAGAAATTTAGGGAGAATACAAAATTCATCTATACTGGGTCACTTCTTTCATTCTAGTTGTCTCCCTGACATGATAACATAAATTTTTTCTTCATTACCTAAATCAGTTTAGCCTTCCACATTTCTGGTCACTTGTTATGCTTTAGATTCTCCAAGTTATTTCCTTGTCTTGTAATAAGTCTCCCGTAGTAGCTCACGCAAGTTATTCTAACCACCTTCGTGATCATGTTCTTAACTGTTCTACTATTGTTATGCTCATGTCTTTTCCTTTTGTTATTTAGTGTAAGGATGTGAATCATGTTAAAAGCAGGTGGGGATATAGTTTTGGAGTGGTTGGTACAATTATTTAATAAATGTATGGAAGAGGGTAAGGTACCTAGGGATTGGCAGAGAGCATGCATAGTTCCTTTGTATAAAGGCAAAGGGGACAAAAGAGAGTGCAAAAATTATAGGGGGATAAGTCTGTTGAGTGTACCTGGTAAAGTGTATGGTAGAGTTATTATTGAAAGAATTAAGAGTAAGACGGAGAATAGGATAGCAGATGAACAAGGAGGCTTTAGGAAAGGTAGGGGGTGTGTGGACAAGGTGTTTACAGTGAAACATATAAGTGAACAGTATTTAAATAAGGCTAAAGAGGTCTTTGTGGCATTTATGGATTTGGAAAAGGCGTATGACAGGGTGGATAGGGGGGCAATGTGGCAGATGTTGCAGGTGTATGGTGTAGGAGGTAGGTTACTGAAAGCAGTGAAGAGTTTTTACGATAATAGTGAGGCTCAAGTTAGAGTATGTAGGAAAGAGGGAGATTATTTCCCAGTAAAAGTAGGCCTTAGACAAGGATGTGTGATGTCACCGTGGTTGTTTAATATATTTATAGATGGGGTTGTAAGAGAAGTGAATGCGAGGGTCTTGGCAAGAGGTGTGGAGTTAAAAGATAAAGAATCACACATAAAGTGGGAGTTGTCACAGTTGCTCTTTGCTGATGACACTGTGCTCTTGGGAGATTCTGAAGAGAAGTTGCAGAGATTGGTGGATGAATTTGGAAGGGTGTGCAAAAGAAGAAAATTGAAAGTGAATACAGGAAAGAGTAAGGTTATGAGAATAACAAAAAGATTAGGTGATGAAAGATTGGATATCAGATTGGAGAGAGAGAGTATGGATGAGGTGAATATATTCAGATATTTGGGAGTGGACGTGTTAGCGGATGGGTTTATGAAAGACGAGGTGAATCATAGAATTGATGAGGGGAAAAGGGTGAGTGGTGCACTAAGGAGTCTGTGGAGACAAAGAACTTTGTCCTTGGAGGCAAAGAGGGGAATGTATGAGAGTATAGTTTTACCAACACTCTTATATGGGTGTGAAGCATGGGTGATGAATGTTGCAGCGAGGAGAAGGCTGGAGGCAGTGGAGATGTCATGTCTGAGGGCAATGTGTGGTGTGAACATAAAATGCAGAGAATTCGTAGTTTGGAAGTTAGGAGGAGGTGCGGGATTACCAAAACTGTTGTCCAGAGGGCTGAGGAAGGGTTGTTGAGGTGGTTCGGACATGTAGAGAGAATGGAGCGAAACAGAATGACTTCAAGAGTGTATTAGTCTTTAGTGGAAGGAAGGCGGGGTAGGGGTCGGCCTAGGAAAGGTTGAAGAGAGGGAGAAAGGAGGTTTTGTGTGCGAGGGGCTTAGACTTCCAGCAGGCATGCGTGAGCGTGTTTGATAGGAATGAATGGCGACAAATGGTTTTTAATACTTGAGGTGCTGTTGGAGTGTGAGCAAAGTAACATTTATGAAGGGGTTCAGGGAAACCGGCAGGCCGGACTTGAGTCCTGGAGATGGGAAGTACAGTGCCTGCACTCTGAAGGAGGGGTGTTAATGTTGCAGTTTAAAAACTGTAGTGTAAAGCACCCTTCTGGCAAGACAATGATGGAGTGAACGATGATGAAAGTTTTTCTTTCTCGGGCCACCCTGCCTTGGTGGGAATCGGCCAGTGTGTTAATAATTAAAATAATATATATATATATATATATATATATATATATATATATATATATATATATATATATATATATATATATATATATATATATATATATATATATATACATACATATATATATATATATATATATATATATATATATATATATATATATATATATACATATATATATGTCGTGCCGAATAAGCAGAACTTGCCATCTTGGCTTAAATAGCAACGCTCATCTTGCCATATAGGACAAGTGAAAATTTGTGTATGCAATAATTTCGCCAAAATCATTCTGAACCTAACGAAAAAAATATATTTCACTGTGTTTGTTTAGTATTAAATTATTGTAAACAAATCTAAAATATATTTAACTGGGTTAGGCTAAAATAAATTGCTCTTGTTATAATAAGGTTAGGTAAGTTTTCTAAGTTCCTTTTGGTGCAAAATTAAGAATTTTTACATTAACATTAATGAAAAAAAATATCTTTAAACGTATAAGAGAAAATTTAAGAAAGGACTTAGTTTTAAATGAGTTCTTGCTAATTGACCAGTTTTACATATTCGGCACGACATATATATATATATATATATATATATATATATATATATATATATATATATATATATATATATATATATATATATATATATATATCACACAAAGTGTTTGAGTCTGCCCAGGTTGACATATTTCCTAAGATGTGCACCTTCATATGATAACCCTATACTGCACGAATGTGACAGTATCCTCAGGCAGATTTTTACGAAAGTACTTAATCTTACTCTAGAAGACGGGCAGTGGAACCAAGCTACACTACAGTCAGACTAGGAGGCGTTGGTGTCCGCAAGTCATCACAGATTGCGCTACCTGCTTTTCTGTCCTCATGTATTGCATCCAGAGGGCTTGTAGCAGCGATTCTCCCTGAACATCTTAGGGACAAGATTGGAGTACAGGACCAAAAGTTCATTGACAGAGCCATGATCTGGGATAATCTAACGGGCTCTGAAACCAGACCTGCTCCCCCCAACAACTACAAACAATCGCACTGGGATGGTCCATTATTGGAAAATATTGCCTCAACAATGCTTCAGAGTGTGTCAGGGAAGGATAGAGCCCGCCTCCTGGCAGTGAGAGCCCCTCATGCTGGGGACTTTATGTTTGCTGTTCCCAACTCCTGCCTTGGCACACGCCTCGACCCACAGACCATTCGCATCGGTGTTGCCCTTCGACTTGTCGCACCTATTCTCGCCGAACACAGGTGTATTTGTGGCAGTGAAGCAGCAGACCGATTCGAGTACCATGGTCTTGTGTGCCGTAAATCCGAGGGAAAGACTGGAAGACATGAGGAGGTTAATAACATTATCAAGAGGAGCCTCACAACAGCTGGATGCCCAGCAGTAAGGGAGCCACCTCAGCTATGCATATCTGATGGCAGCCAGAAGGGTCCAGATGGTATTACCCTTCAAGCCTGGACAGACAGGAAGCAGGTGGTCTGGGACTATACATGTGCATCTACCTTGGCTGATACCTATCTCCAATACACCAGGGAGGAAGGAGGGGCAGCTGCCAGCTTCAGGGAGTCCCAAAAGTCTAGAAAATATGGAGAACTTGTCCATCATTATATGTTTGTTCCCATAGGCTCAGAGACCCTTCGCTCATGGGGAAAGAATGTGTCTAAATTCCTCAAGGAGCTGGGAAAAAGACTCATTAGGGTAACTAGGGATCCCAGGGCAGCTAGTTTTCTGTTCCAGCGGCTCAGTGCGGCTGTTCAAAGGGGTAATGCCTGCTGTATTTTTGGCACACGCCCCAGCTCTGAGGAGCTGGATGAGATTTTCGCCTTATAATCGGTGATACACACGTAACAACATGTACCATAAATGACACATTTATATCAACAATGTATCTTTTAAATCTTCTGTACAATATTATGTAATAAAATATTCCTATTGGAAATATATAAATATATATATATATATATATATATATATATATATATATATATATATATATATATATATATATATATATATATACATATAATCATAGAAACCAAGGACCACAGGGCGACCAGCTTCCTCTTTCAGAGACTCAGTGTTGCGATCCAGAGAGGAAATGCCTGCAGCATTCTGGGCACGTGGCCCACCGCAGGGGAGCTGGACGAAGTATTCGAGATGTAGCTCTGAGTAACCTATGTTGTTTTACTTTCTGTTGTATTTTTGTGAATGTTTGGCCAATGTATTTTGTCTTTAAATAAAACATACTTGAAATATAGGGGGTGGTAGGAGAAAATTCTCAAACAGCTTCAGGGAGAACCTTGAGTTTTCCCTGAAGCAAGTTTATTCTTTTCTCTGAGTGAGGATGAGGGTCCCCAGGACAGTTCTAGAGGTGGTACCTCCCTATATATATATACATATATATATATATATATATATATATATATATATATATATATATATATATATATATATATATATATATATATATATATATATATATATATATACATATACATATATATATATATATATATATATATATATATATATATATATATATATATATATATATATATATATATATATATATATATATATATATATATATATATATATATATATGTATATATATATAAGATCACAGTAAACAGGTGATTTCAGAATATGCAAAACAACCACTGTGAAAGAATAGAGAAATTCCAAGTGCTTTCGTGACTACTCACATTATCAAGGAACAATGAAAGTAAATCATCAAAGGAAGGTATATAAAGGGGTAGCCCACACCTCACTATCAGATCCCACAACAATGAAACACCTGACACGAGACAGCAGGCCCGCCGGCCGAACTAGACAGGTCCTTCATACAACCCACCAACAAACTATTCTACTCAAGAAATAAGAAATTTAAAAATTATTATTTGTCCAGTGTATTATTAAATTCTTCCCAAATTCTATTAATTATAAATGGATCTAATTTATATAAACCAAAGGAAATATTCATATTATTGTCAAAACTGTTTTTTATGAAACAAGATTCAATTATATTCCTGTCAACCATGAACTTGCTTGATTCCACTTTCTCAATTTTTTGAAAGTCAATTGGATGGTTAAAATCTCTTACATAAATAAATAGAGCATTGGAATCTTGTCCAGTTCTAATGCTATATTTATGTTGTTTTAATCTTAGTTCGAGATTTTTACCAGTTTGACCGTAATAAATTTTATCGCAAATTTTACAAGGAATCTTATAGACACATCCATCAGCATTTTGGGGGGAATTCTTTATCAAAAGTTTTTTTACTGTATCAAGATTTTTGAATACAACTTTAATATTAAAAGTCTTAAGAAGAGAAGGCATATCAACCAAGTTTTCATGGTAAGGGAGAACCAACATATTTTTAGTTGAATAAGGCTGGTTGTCCCTTTTTGGATTGTAAAAAGTATTTCTAGCAACTTTGAAAGATTTATCAATTACATTTCTTGGGTATTTTAAATCATTACCTATTTCATATATTTTGGATATTTCCTCATCTATGAACACAGGACTACAAATTCGTAAAGTTCTCAAAAACATTGATGAGAAAACAGACAGTGGGCTACCCCTGTTACTTCCTTGTTTACGAAAGTTCCTGTTGATGATTTATTAAGTTTCTTATCTGAAGAACTCGTTAACTATGATTTACCATTGCCAGTTCCTACTATCATTAAACTTATTAAACTTTGCATTGTTGATGCAAAATTTGTATTTAATGATAAGTTTTACACTCAGAAGTTTGGTATGGCAATGGGAAATCCTCTTTCACCTGTTCTTAGTAACTTATACATGGAATTTTTTGAAACAAGGTTGCAACACAATCCTCCCCTAATAGAGCTAAATGGTTCAGATATGTTGATGATATTTTGTGGGTCTTATGCCCTCCCAAAAATGTAGATATACACCATTTTCTTGGAAAATTAAATAGCTTAGCCCATTCTATAAACTTTACTGTTGAGTTTGAAGAAAATAACTCATTGCCTTTTTCTAGATGTTTTAATTATTAAGGGTAATAATGAATTCAAATTTAAAAATTTACAGAAAACCTACAAATAACTGTTCCTATGTCCACTATTATTCCTCGCACCAAGATAGAGTCAAACTGTCTGTTTTCTCATCATTGTTTTTGAGAGCTTTACGAATTTGTAGTCCTGAGTTCATAGATGACGAAATATCCAAAATTTATGAAATAGGTAATGATTTAAAATACCCAAGAAATGTAATTGATAAATCTTTTAAAGTTGCTAGAAACACTTTTTACAATCCAAAAAGGGACAACCAGCCTTATTCAACTAAAAATATGTTGGTTCTCCTTAACATGAAAACTTGGTTGATATGCCTTCTCTTCTTAAGACTTTTAATATTAAAGTTGTATTCAAAAATCTTGATACAGTAAAAAAACTTTTGATAAAGAATTCCCCCAAAATGCTGATGGATGTGTCTATAAGATTCCTTGTAAAATTTGCGATAAAGTTTATTACAGTCAAACTGGTAAAAATCTCGAACTAAGATTAAAACAACATAAATATAGCATTAGAACTGGACAAGATTCCAATGCTCTATTTATTCATGTAAGAGATTTTAACTATCCAATTGATTTTCAAAAAGTTGAGAAAGTAGTATCAAGCAAGTCCATGGTCGACAGGAATATAATTGAATCTTGTTTCATAAAAAGCAGTTTTGACAATAATATGAATATTTCCTTTGGTTTATATAAATTAGATCCATTTATAATTAATAGAATTTAAGAATTTAATAATACACTGGACAAATAATTTTTAAATTTTCTTGGGTAGAATAGCAGTGAGTTGTGCAAAGGACCTATCCAAGTTGGCTCGCCGCGTGTCACGTGTTTAACCGTTGTGGGATCTGATAGTGAGGTGCTGGCCGGACCCTTATATAACTTCCTTGGATGCTTCACTTTCATAGTTCCTTGATAATGTGTAGTAGTCACGAAAGCGCTTGGAATTTCTCTATTCTTTCAGAGGTGGTTGTTTTGCATATATATATATATATATATATATATATATATATATATATATATATATATATATATATATATATATATATATATATATATATATATATATATATATATATATATATATATACATATATATATATATGTGTGTGTGTGTGTGTGTGTGTGTGTAAAAGAGTGTGTCGAATAGATAAAACTGGTCAATTAGCAAGAAGTATTGATATTATCGTGAGTTTTCAATAATTTAATAATAAACAAACACAATAAAACATATTTTTTCGTTAGATTCTGAATTATTATTGTCAAATTATTTCACACACAAATTTTCTCTTGCCTTATTTATAAGGCAAGAAGAGCGTTGCTATTTAAGCCACAATCGCAAGTTATACCTATTCGGCACGACATATATATATTTCACAGGTAGCAGCTAATCTCACACTCTTCTGCCTCTGAGAGCTTTATCGTATCTCTTCTTAAAGCTTAATATGTGTTCTGCTGTTACTACTACACTCTCCCGGTCATTCTACTTTCTGATTCACTGTAAGGGTAAAGAAATTCTTCCTAATATACCTTTAACTCCTCTGTGTTCTCAATTTCCAGCTGTACCTTCGTGTTCTTGTTTCCTATCTCTGAAACAATCTGTACCTAATCATATCCTCCTTGTCTTCCTATGTTCCCTTTTCATCATTCTGTTTCCTTAACCTTTTCTCTTCTATTTGAACACAGCTCTTAGTTCCGGTGCTAGTTTCGTTGCAAACATTGCACTTTTTCTAATTTCTTGACATGCTTGACCATGTGTGGGTTCTATACTGGTGCTACTTCATCGAATACGGGCCTGACGTACACGGTGTACAGTGTCGCGAATGACTCCATACATTCTTGTTATTCATTTTGTTAAATTTTGTTTTCATCTTCAAATTGAACCTTGTGTACCTGTATCTCACCTCTCGAAAAGGGTATCCCTGTCTTCCCTGGTAATCCCACCGTATTTTTCATACGTTCTTATCACATCTCCATTCCTTCCTTTTCCTTCTAACGCATTAAGTTAGTGTTTAATTATTGCAGGATTCCATTATTGGTTCTAGAACAAATTTTGTCGCGAACCTTCGGCCTTTCATTTATTTTTTATTTTTTTGACCTTCCATAATAGCTGATTCCATACTGGTGGTGCGGGCACCAAGACGAGCCTGACATTGTTTATTCTGGTGGTGCATGCACCAAGACAAGCCTGACATTGTTAATTCTGGTGGTGCATGCACCAAGACGAGCCTGACATTGTTTATTCTGGTGGTGCATGCACCAAGACGAGCCTGATATGTTTATACTGGTGGTGCAGGCACCAAGACGAGCATGACATTGTTTATTCTGGTGGTGCATGCACCAAGACGAGCCTGACATTGTTTATTCTGGTGGTGCATGCACCAAGACGAGCCTGACGTTGTTTATTCTGGTGGTGCATGCACCAAGACGAGCCTGATATGTTTATACTGGTGGTGCATGCACCAAGACGAGCCCGACATTGTTTATACTGGTGGTGCATGCACCAAGACGAGCCTGACATTGTTTATTCTGGTGGTGCATGCACCAAGACGAGCCTGACATTGTTTATACTGGTGGTGCATGCACCAAGACGAGCCTGACATTGTTTATACTGGTGGTGCATGCACCAAGACGAGCCTGACATATGTTTATACTGGTGGTGCAGGCACCAAGACGAGCCTGACATATGTTTATACTGGTGGTGCAGGCACCAAGACGAGCCTGACATATGTTTATACTGGTGGTGCAGGCACCAAGACGAGCCTGACATATGTTTATACTGGTGGTGCAGGCACCAAGACGAGCCTGACATTGTTTATACTGGTGGTGCATGCACCAAGACGAACCTGACATTGTTTATACTGGTGGGGCATGCACCAAGACGAGCCTGACATTGTTTATACTGGTGAGGCATGCACCAAGACGAACCTGACATTGTTTATACTGGTGGGGCATGCACCAAGACGAGCCTGACATATGTTTATAAATTTCCATAACATGTTGTAGAGAGTGTTCTTTATTGAGGTTGTTACAAATTAGCACAATGTTTACTCTTGGTACTGACTCTGAACTAAATCTTCAGCCTTGTTCCACAAATTAGCACACTGTGTCTGATGTACTTGTTCTTTGCCCAGCCTTCAATTTCTTGCATTTGCTTGTTATGGAATAGAGAGACTAAGATAAAAAGAGAAAGAGAGAGAGAGGCATTAGCTGCATAGTGACACACACACACACACACACACACACACACACACACACACACACACACACACACACACACACACACAGATAGATAGATAGTGAGAGAGAGAGAGAGAGAGAGAGAGAGAGAGAGAGAGAGAGAGAGAGAGAGAGAGAGAGAGAGAGAGAGAGAGAGAGAGAGAGAGAGAGAGAGAGAGAGAGAGAGAGAGAGAGAGAGAGAGAGAGAGAGAGAGAGAGAGAGAGAGAGAGAGAGAGAGAGAGAGAGAGAGAGAGAGAGAGAGAGAGAGAGAGAGAGAGAGAGAGAGAGAGAGAGAGAGAGAGAGAGAGAGGAGAGAGAGAGAGAGAGAGAGAGAGAGAGAGAGAGAGAGAGAGAGAGAGAGAGAGAGAGAGAGAGAGAGAGAGAGAGAGAGAGAGAGAAGAGAAGAAATGCCAGTTGCTCTAAGCTACATTAATCACCAGCTAAGAACTATATCAGCTTGGGGAAATAGATGGCAAGTAACATTTGTACATTAGAAAACGCAAATGTTGATCGTCTCTAGGCACCATGATGGTAATGCTGGTGCAGTAGTAAGTATGAATGGGAGGGTGTTGGCACATGGAGAAGAAGTTGATATCCATGGGGTGAAATTTGACTCCAAACTAACCATGAAGAACCATGTTGTAAATCTTGCAAACAAGGCAGCCAGGAAGCTTAGAGCACTTCGCCGTATCTCGCATCAGCTTGACAGTAGGGGTTGCAAGATCCTGTACGAGGCACAAGTACACTCACACCTTGAGTATGCTCCACTTTCTTGGTTTGCCTGCCCCCCCTCTCATCTGCGACTGCTTGACAAAGTAGAGAACAGAGCAAGACGTCTCATCTCTCGCCTGGACCCATCCTGGATAGATCTGTCATTTCAGCAGAGCCTTCAACATAGGAGGGATGTGGGTGGCCTTACTGTTATGTACAAGGCCAATATTGTCAAAATACCACACTTGGATCCACTTCGAGGACAGCGTGAAACAAGCTTTTATGCCACAAGACGGGCAGAAAGCAGCAACTTCACTCTGGCTATACCCTTCTCCAGAATATCACTCCATCTGAGATCATACATACCCAGGATGACTCAAGTGTGGAACACATTCGTACAGCATAATGATGTCAACGAGATAAAGTCAGTTGATCAAATGAAAATGCTGGCCCACAGATGGCTCCAACTTCATCCTGTTTCCTACTTGTATGTCTCATAACAATAAAAATGCTTTCAAATGAGCTGATGTAGGTAACAGTTCTTAGCTTGCCAATAAAGTTAGGAACCAACCTGTCCAATTGCTAACCTGTGAGACCAACCGTCATTAAAGCTGAGATCCAGAGAGAGAGAGAGAGAGAGAGAGAGAGAGAGAGAGAGAGAGAGAGAGAGAGAGAGAGAGAGAGAGAGAGAGAGAGAGAGAGAGAGAGAGAGAGAGAGAGAGAGAGAGAGAGAGAGAGAGAGAGAGAGAGAGAGAGAGAGAGAGAGAGAGAGAGAGAGAGAGAGAGAGAGAGAGAGAGAGAGAGAGAGAGAGAGAGAGAGAGAGAGAGAGAGAGAGAGAGAGAGAGAGAGAGAGAGAGAGAGAGAGAGAGAGAGAGAGAGAGAGAGAGAGAGAGAGAGAGAGAGAGAGAGAGAGAGAGAGACTGTGGGGGGAGGGATGGTGAGGATCACTAAATTATTTTCACCTCTGGACACACCTCCTCTTGGACTGCATGACAGTGCTGGTGGCAGGGCGAGAACCTCTTCCACGACACTGCATGACAGTGCTGGTGGCAGGACGAGAACCTCTTCCACGACACTGCATGACAGTGCTGGTGGCAGGACGAGAACCTCTTCCACGACACTGCATGACAGTGCTGGTGGCAGGGCGAGAACCTCTTCCACGACACTATATGACAGTGCTGGTGGCAGGACGAGAACCTCTTCCACGACACTGCATGACAGTGCTGGTGGCAGGGCGAGAGCCTCTTCCACGACACTATATGACAGTGCTGGTGGCAGGACGAGAACCTCTTCCACGACACTGCATGACAGTGCTGGTGGCAGGGCGAGAACCTCTTCCACGACACTGCATGACAGTGCTGGTGGCAGGACGAGAACCTCTTCCACGACACTGCATGACAGTGCTGGTGGCAGGACGAGAACCTCTTCCACGACACTGCATGACAGTGCTGGTGGCAGGACGAGAACCTCTTCCACGACACTGCATGACAGTGCTGGTGGCAGGACGAGAACCTCTTCCACGACACTGCATGACAGTGCTGGTGGTAGGACGAGAACCTCTTCCACGACACTGCATGACAGTGCTGGTGGCAGGACGAGAACCTCTTCCACGACACTGCATGACAGTGCTGGTGGCAGGACGAGAACCTCTTCCACGACACTGCATGACAGTGCTGGTGGCAGGACGAGAACCTCTTCCACGACACTGCATGACAGTGCTGGTGGCAGGACGAGAACCTCTTCCACGACACTGCATGACAGTGCTGGTGGCAGGACGAGAACCTCTTCCACGACACTGCATGACAGTGCTGGTGGCAGGACGAGAACCTCTTCCACGACACTGCATGACAGTGCTGGTGGCAGGACGAGAACCTCTTACACGACACTGCATGACAGTGCTGGTGGCAGGACGAGAACCTCTTCCACGACACTGCATGACAGTGCTGGTGGCAGGACGAGAACCTCTTCCACGACACTGCATGACAGTGCTGGTGGCAGGACGAGAACCTCTTCCACGACACTGCATGACAGTGCTGGTGGCAGGACGAGAACCTCTTCCACGACACTGCATGACAGTGCTGGTGGCAGGACGAGAACCTCTTCCACGACACTGCATGACAGTGCTGGTGGTAGGACGAGAACCTCTTCCACGACACTGCATGACAGTGCTGGTGGTAGGACGAGAACCTCTTCCACGACACTGCATGACAGTGCTGGTGGTAGGACGAGAACCTCTTCCACGACACTGCATGACAGTGCTGGTGGCAGGACGAGAACCTCTTCCACGACACTGCATGACAGTGCTGGTGGCAGGACGAGAACCTCTTCCACGACACTGCATGACAGTGCTGGTGGCAGGACGAGAACCTCTTCCACGACACTGCATGACAGTGCTGGTGGCAGGACGAGAACCTCTTCCACGACACTGCATGACAGTGCTGGTGGCAGGACGAGAACCTCTTCCACGACACTGCATGACAGTGCTGGTGGCAGGACGAGAACCTCTTCCACGACACTGCATGACAGTGCTGGTGGCAGGACGAGAACCTCTTCCACGACACTGCATGACAGTGCTGGTGGCAGGACGAGAACCTCTTCCACGACACTGCATGACAGTGCTGGTGGCAGGACGAGAACCTCTTCCACGACACTGCATGACAGTGCTGGTGGCAGGACGAGAACCTCTTCCACGACACTGCATGACAGTGCTGGTGGCAGGACGAGAACCTCTTCCACGACACTGCATGACAGTGCTGGTGGCAGGACGAGAACCTCTTCCACGACACTGCATGACAGTGCTGGTGGCAGGACGAGAACCTCTTCCACGACACTGCATGACAGTGCTGGTGGCAGGACGAGAACCTCTTCCACGACACTGCATGACAGTGCTGGTGGCAGGACGAGAACCTCTTCCACGACACTGCATGACAGTGCTGGTGGCAGGACGAGAACCTCTTCCACGACACTGCATGACAGTGCTGGTGGTAGGACGAGAACCTCTTCCACGACACTGCATGACAGTGCTGGCAGGACGAGAACCTCTTCCACGACACTGCATGACAGTGCTGGTGGTAGGACGAGAACCTCTTCCACGACACTGCATGACAGTGCTGGTGGTAGGACGAGAACCTCTTCCACCACACTGCATGACAGTGCTGGTGGCAGGACGAGAACCTCTTCCACGACACTGCATGACAGTGCTGGTGGCAGGACGAGAACCTCTTCCACGACACTGCATGACAGTGCTGGTGGACACTATATGACAGGACGAGAACCTCTTCCACGAGAATCTCTTCCAAGACACTGCATGACAGTGCTGGTGGCAGGACGAGAACCTCTTCCACGACACTGCATGACAGTGCTGGTGGCAGGACGAGAACCTCTTCCACGACACTGCATGACAGTGCTGGTGGCAGGACGAGAACCTCTTCCACGACACTGCATGACAGTGCTGGTGGCAGGACGAGAACCTCTTCCACGACACTGCATGACACACTGCATGACAGTGCTGGTGGCAGGACGAGAACCTCTTCCACGACACTGCATGACAGTGCTGGTGGCAGGACGAGAACCTCTTCCACGACACTGCATGACAGTGCTGGTGGCAGGACGAGAACCTCTTCCACGACACTGCATGACAGTGCTGGTGGCAGGACGAGAACCTCTTCCACGACACTGCATGACAGTGCTGGTGGCAGGACGAGAACCTCTTCCACGACACTGCATGACAGTGCTGGTGGCAGGACGAGAACCTCTTCCACGACACTGCATGACAGTGCTGGTGGTAGGACGAGAACCTCTTCCACGACACGGCATGACAGTGCTGGTGGCAGGACGAGAACCTCTTCCACGACACTGCATGACAGTGCTGGTGGCAGGACGAGAACCTCTTCCACGACACTGCATGACAGTGCTGGTGGTAGGACGAGAACCTCTTCCACGACACTGCATGACAGTGCTGGTGGCAGGACGAGAACCTCTTCCACGACACTGCATGACAGTGCTGGTGGCAGGACGAGAACCTCTTCCACGACACTGCATGACAGTGCTGGTGGCAGGACGAGAACCTCTTCCACGACACTGCATGACAGTGCTGGTGGTAGGACGAGAACCTCTTCCACGACACTGCATGACAGTGCTGGTGGCAGGACGAGAACCTCTTCCACGACACTGCATGACAGTGCTGGTGGCAGGACGAGAACCTCTTCCACGACACTGCATGACAGTGCTGGTGGCAGGACGAGAACCTCTTCCACGACACTGCATGACAGTGCTGGTGGCAGGACGAGAACCTCTTCCACGACACTGCATGACAGTGCTGGTGGCAGGACGAGAACCTCTTCCACGACACTGCATGACAGTGCTGGTGGCAGGACGAGAACCTCTTCCACGACACTGCATGACAGTGCTGGTGGCAGGACGAGAACCTCTTCCACGACACTGCATGACAGTGCTGGTGGCAGGACGAGAACCTCTTCCACGACACTGCATGACAGTGCTGGTGGCAGGACGAGAACCTCTTCCACGACACTGCATGACAGTGCTGGTGGCAGGACGAGAACCTCTTCCACGACACTGCATGACAGTGCTGGTGGCAGGACGAGAACCTCTTCCACGACACTGCATGACAGTGCTGGTGGCAGGACGAGAACCTCTTCCACGACACTGCATGACAGTGCTGGTGGCAGGACGAGAACCTCTTCCACGACACTGCATGACAGTGCTGGTGGCAGGACGAGAACCTCTTCCACGACACTGCATGACAGTGCTGGTGGCAGGACGAGAACCTCTTCCACGACACTGCATGACAGTGCTGGTGGCAGGACGAGAACCTCTTCCACGACACTGCATGACAGTGCTGGTGGCAGGACGAGAACCTCTTCCACGACACTGCATGACAGTGCTGGTGGCAGGACGAGAACCTCTTCCACGACACTGCATGACAGTGCTGGTGGCAGGACGAGAACCTCTTCCACGACACTGCATGACAGTGCTGGTGGCAGGACGAGAACCTCTTCCACGACACTGCATGACAGTGCTGGTGGCAGGACGAGAACCTCTTCCACGACACTGCATGACAGTGCTGGTGGTAGGACGAGAACCTCTTCCACGACACTGCATGACAGTGCTGGTGGCAGGACGAGAACCTCTTCCACGACACTGCATGACAGTGCTGGTGGTAGGACGAGAACCTCTTCCACGACACTGCATGACAGTGCTGGTGGCAGGACGAGAACCTCTTCCACGACACTGCATGACAGTGCTGGTGGTAGGACGAGAACCTCTTCCACGACACTGCATGACAGTGCTGGTGGCAGGACGAGAACCTCTTCCACGACACTGCATGACAGTGCTGGTGGCAGGACGAGAACCTCTTCCACGACACTGCATGACAGTGCTGGTGGCAGGACGAGAACCTCTTCCACGACACTGCATGACAGTGCTGGTGGTAGGACGAGAACCTCTTCCACGACACTGCATGACAGTGCTGGTGGCAGGACGAGAACCTCTTCCACGACACTGCATGACAGTGCTGGTGGCAGGACGAGAACCTCTTCCACGACACTGCATGACAGTGCTGGTGGCAGGACGAGAACCTCTTCCACGACACTGCATGACAGTGCTGGTGGCAGGACGAGAACCTCTTCCACGACACTGCATGACAGTGCTGGTGGCAGGACGAGAACCTCTTCCACGACACTGCATGACAGTGCTGGTGGCAGGACGAGAACCTCTTCCACGACACTGCATGACAGTGCTGGTGGCAGGACGAGAACCTCTTCCACGACACTGCATGACAGTGCTGGTGGCAGGACGAGAACCTCTTCCACGACACTGCATGACAGTGCTGGTGGCAGGACGAGAACCTCTTCCACGACACTGCATGACAGTGCTGGTGGCAGGACGAGAACCTCTTCCACGACACTGCATGACAGTGCTGGTGGCAGGACGAGAACCTCTTCCACGACACTGCATGACAGTGCTGGTGGCAGGACGAGAACCTCTTCCACGACACTGCATGACAGTGCTGATGGTAGGACGAGAACCTTTTGCACGACACTGCATGACAATGCTGGTGGCAGGACGAGAACCTCTTCCACGAAAGTGCGTGACAGTGCTGGTGGCAGGACGGCTGGAGGCAGGACGAGAACCTCTTCCACGACACTGCATGACAGTGCTGGTGGCAGGACGAGAACCTCTTCCACGACACTGCATGACAGTGCTGGTGGCAGGACGAGAACCTCTTCCACGACACTGCATGACAGTGCTGGTGGCAGGACGAGAACCTCTTCCACGACACTGCATGACAGTGCTGGTGGCAGGACGAGAACCTCTTCCACGACACTGCATGACAGTACTGGCAGGACGAGAACCTCTTCCACGACACTGCATGACAGTGCTGGTGGCAGGACGAGAACCTCTTCCACGACACTGCATGACAGTGCTGGTGGCAGGACGAGAACCTCTTCCACGACACTGCATGACAGTGCTGGTGGCAGGACGAGAACCTCTTCCACGACACTGCATGACAGTGCTGGTGGCAGGACGAGAACCTCTTCCACGACACTGCATGACAGTGCTGGTGGCAGGACGAGAACCTCTTCCACGACACTGCATGACAGTGCTGGTGGCAGGACGAGAACCTCTTCCACGACACTGCATGACAGTGCTGGTGGCAGGACGAGAACCTCTTCCACGACACTGCATGACAGTGCTGGTGGCAGGACGAGAACCTCTTCCACGACACTGCATGACAGTGCTGGTGGCAGGACGAGAACCTCTTCCACGACACTGCATGACAGTGCTGGTGGCAGGACGAGAACCTCTTCCACGACACTGCATGACAGTGCTGGTGGCAGGACGAGAACCTCTTCCACGACACTGCATGACAGTGCTGGTGGCAGGACGAGAACCTCTTCCACGACACTGCATGACAGTGCTGGTGGCAGGACGAGAACCTCTTCCACGACACTGCATGACAGTGCTGGTGGCAGGACGAGAACCTCTTCCACGACACTGCATGACAGTGCTGGTGGCAGGACGAGAACCTCTTCCACGACACTGCATGACAGTGCTGGTGGCAGGACGAGAACCTCTTCCACGACACTGCATGACAGTGCTGGTGGCAGGACGAGAACCTCTTCCACGACACTGCATGACAGTGCTGGTGGCAGGACGAGAACCTCTTCCACGACACTGCATGACAGTGCTGGTGGCAGGACGAGAACCTCTTCCACGACACTGCATGACAGTGCTGGTGGCAGGACGAGAACCTCTTCCACGACACTGCATGACAGTGCTGGTGGCAGGACGAGAACCTCTTCCACGACACTGCATGACAGTGCTGGTGGCAGGACGAGAACCTCTTCCACGACACTGCATGACAGTGCTGGTGGCAGGACGAGAACCTCTTCCACGACACTGCATGACAGTGCTGGTGGCAGGACGAGAACCTCTTCCACGACACTGCATGACAGTGCTGGTGGCAGGACGAGAACCTCTTCCACGACACTGCATGACAGTGCTGGTGGCAGGACGAGAACCTCTTCCACGACACTGCATGACAGTGCTGGTGGCAGGACGAGAACCTCTTCCACGACACTGCATGACAGTGCTGGTGGCAGGACGAGAACCTCTTCCACGACACTGCATGACAGTGCTGGTGGCAGGACGAGAACCTCTTCCACGACACTGCATGACAGTGCTGGTGGCAGGACGAGAACCTCTTCCACGACACTGCATGACAGTGCTGGTGGCAGGACGAGAACCTCTTCCACGACACTGCATGACAGTGCTGGTGGCAGGACGAGAACCTCTTCCACGACACTGCATGACAGTGCTGGTGGCAGGACGAGAACCTCTTCCACGACACTGCATGACAGTGCTGGTGGCAGGACGAGAACCTCTTCCACGACACTGCATGACAGTGCTGGTGGCAGGACGAGAACCTCTTCCACGACACTGCATGACAGTGCTGGTGGCAGGACGAGAACCTCTTCCACGACACTGCATGACAGTGCTGGTGGCAGGACGAGAACCTCTTCCACGACACTGCATGACAGTGCTGGTGGTAGGACGAGAACCTCTTCCACGACACTGCATGACAGTGCTGGTGGCAGGACGAGAACCTCTTCCACGACACTGCATGACAGTGCTGGTGGCAGGACGAGAACCTCTTCCACGACACTGCATGACAGTGCTGGTGGCAGGACGAGAACCTCTTCCACGACACTGCATGACAGTGCTGGTGGCAGGACGAGAACCTCTTCCACGACACTGCATGACAGTGCTGGTGGCAGGACGAGAACCTCTTCCACGACACTGCATGACAGTGCTGGTGGCAGGACGAGAACCTCTTCCACGACATGCATGACAGTGCTGGTGGCAGGACGAGAAAGTCTTCCACGGCACTGCATAACAGTGCTGATGGTAGGACGAGAACCTCTTCCACGACACTGCATGACAGTGCTGGTGGCAGGACGAGAACCTCTTCCACGACACTGCATGACAGTGCAGGTGGCAGGACGAGAACCTCTTCCACGACACTGCATGACAGTGCTGGCAGGACGAGAACCTCTTCCACGACACTGCATGACAGTGCTGGTGGCAGGACGAGAACCTCTTCCACGACACTGCATGACAGTGCTGGTGGCAGGACGAGAACCTCTTCCACGACACTGCATGACAGTGCTGGTGGCAGGACGAGAACCTCTTCCACGACACTGCATGACAGTGCTGGTGGCAGGACGAGAACCTCTTCCACGACACTGCATGACAGTGCTGGTGGCAGGACGAGAACCTCTTCCACGACACTGCATGACAGTGCTGGTGGCAGGACGAGAACCTCTTCCACGACACTGCATGACAGTGCTGGTGGCAGGACGAGAACCTCTTCCACGACACTGCATGACAGTGCTGGTGGCAGGACGAGAACCTCTTCCACGACACTGCATGACAGTGCTGGTGGCAGGACGAGAACCTCTTCCACGACACTGCATGACAGTGCTGGTGGCAGGACGAGAACCTCTTCCACGACACTGCATGACAGTGCTGGTGGCAGGACGAGAACCTCTTCCACGACACTGCATGACAGTGCTGGTGGCAGGACGAGAACCTCTTCCACGACACTGCATGACAGTGCTGGTGGCAGGACGAGAACCTCTTCCACGACACTGCATGACAGTGCTGGTGGCAGGACGAGAACCTCTTCCACGACACTGCATGACAGTGCTGGTGGCAGGACGAGAACCTCTTCCACGACACTGCATGACAGTGCTGGTGGCAGGACGAGAACCTCTTCCACGACACTGCATGACAGTGCTGGTGGCAGGACGAGAACCTCTTCCACGACACTGCATGACAGTGCTGGTGGCAGGACGAGAACCTCTTCCACGACACTGCATGACAGTGCTGGTGGCAGGACGAGAACCTCTTCCACGACACTGCATGACAGTGCTGGTGGCAGGACGAGAACCTCTTCCACGACACTGCATGACAGTGCTGGTGGCAGGACGAGAACCTCTTCCACGACACTGCATGACAGTGCTGGTGGCAGGACGAGAACCTCTTCCACGACACTGCATGACAGTGCTGGTGGCAGGACGAGAACCTCTTCCACGACACTGCATGACAGTGCTGGTGGCAGGACGAGAACCTCTTCCACGACACTGCATGACAGTGCTGGTGGCAGGACGAGAACCTCTTCCACGACACTGCATGACAGTGCTGGTGGCAGGACGAGAACCTCTTCCACGACACTGCATGACAGTGCTGGTGGCAGGACGAGAACCTCTTCCACGACACTGCATGACAGTGCTGGTGGCAGGACGAGAACCTCTTCCACGACACTGCATGACAGTGCTGGTGGCAGGACGAGAACCTCTTCCACGACACTGCATGACAGTGCTGGTGGCAGGACGAGAACCTCTTCCACGACACTGCATGACAGTGCTGGTGGCAGGACGAGAACCTCTTCCACGACACTGCATGACAGTGCTGGTGGCAGGACGAGAACCTCTTCCACGACACTGCATGACAGTGCTGGTGGCAGGACGAGAACCTCTTCCACGACACTGCATGACAGTGCTGGTGGCAGGACGAGAACCTCTTGCACGACACTGCATGACAGTGCTGGTGGCAGGACGAGAACCTCTTCCACGACACTGCATGACAGTGCTGGAGGCAGGAGGAGAACCTCTTCCACGACACTGCATGACAGTGCTGGTGGCAGGACGAGAATCTCTTCCACGACACTGCATGACAGTGCTGGTGGCAGGACGAGAACCTCTTCCACGACACTGCATGACAGTGCTGGTGGCAGGACGAGAACCTCTTCCACGACACTGCATGACAGTGCTGGTGGCAGGACGAGAACCTCTTCCACGACACTGCATGACAGTGCTGGTGGCAGGACGAGAACCTCTTCCACGACACTGCATGACAGTGCTGGTGGCAGGACGAGAACCTCTTCCACGACACTGCATGACAGTGCTGGTGGCAGGACGAGAACCTCTTCCACGACACTGCATGACAGTGCTGGTGGCAGGACGAGAACCTCTTCCACGACACTGCATGACAGTGCTGGTGGCAGGACGAGAACCTCTTCCACGACACTGCATGACAGTGCTGGTGGCAGGACGAGAACCTCTTCCACGACACTGCATGACAGTGCTGGTGGCAGGACGAGAACCTCTTCCACGACACTGCATGACAGTGCTGGTGGCAGGACGAGAACCTCTTCCACGACACTGCATGACAGTGCTGGTGGCAGGACGAGAACCTCTTCCACGACACTGCATGACAGTGCTGGTGGCAGGACGAGAACCTCTTCCACGACACTGCATGACAGTGCTGGTGGCAGGACGAGAACCTCTTCCTCGACACTGCATGACAGTGCTGGTGGCAGGACGAGAACCTCTTCCACCACACTCTTCCACCACACTGCATGACAGTGCTGGTGGCAGGACGAGAACCTCTTCCACGACACTGCATGACAGTGCTGGTGGCAGGACGAGAACCTCTTCCACGACACTGCATGACAGTGCTGGTGGTAGGACGAGAACCTCTTCCACGACACTGCATGACAGTGCTGGTGGCAGGACGAGAACCTCTTCCACGACACTGCATGACAGTGCTGGTGGCAGGACGAGAACCTCTTCCACGACACTGCATGACAGTGCTGGTGGCAGGACGAGAACCTCTTCCACGACACTGCATGACAGTGCTGGTGGCAGGACGAGAACCTCTTCCACGACACTGCATGACAGTGCTGGTGGCAGGACGAGAACCTCTTCCACGACACTGCATGACAGTGTTGGTGGCAGGACGAGACACTGCATGACAGTTGGTGGCAGGACGAGAACACGACACTGCATGACAGTGCTGGTGGCAGGACGAGAACCTCTTCCACGACACTGCATGACAGTGCTGGTGGCAGGACGAGAACCTCTTCCACGACACTGCATGACAGTGCTGGTGGCAGGACGAGAACCTCTTCCACGACACTGCATGACAGTGCTGGTGGCAGGACGAGAACCTCTTCCACGACACTGCATGACAGTGCTGGTGGCAGGACGAGAACCTCTTCCACGACACTGCATGACAGTGCTGGTGGCAGGACGAGAACCTCTTCCACGACACTGCATGACAGTGCTGGTGGCAGGACGAGAACCTCTTCCACGACACTGCATGACAGTGCTGGTGGCAGGACGAGAACCTCTTCCACGACACTGCATGACAGTGCTGGTGGCAGGACGAGAACCTCTTCCACGACACTGCATGACATTGCTGGTGGCAGGACGAGAACCTCTTCCACGACACTGCATGACAGTGCTGGTGGCAGGACGAGAACCTCTTCCACGACACTGCATGACAGTGCTGGTGGCAGGACGAGAACCTCTTCCACGACACTGCATGACAGTGCTGGTGGCAGGACGAGAACCTCTTCCACGACACTGCATGACAGTGCTGGTGGCAGGACGAGAACCTCTTCCACGACACTGCATGACAGTGCTGGTGGCAGGACGAGAACCTCTTCCACGACACTGCATGACAGTGCTGGTGGTAGGACGAGAACCTCATTGCCAGGACGAGAACCTCTTCCACGACACTGCATGACAGTGCTGATGGTAGGACGAGAACCTTTTGCACGACACTGCATGACAATGCTGGTGGCAGGACGAGAACCTCTTCCACGAAAGTGCGTGACAGTGCTGGTGGCAGGACGAGAACCTCTTCCACGACACTGCATGACAGTGCTGGTGGCAGGACGAGAACCTCTTCCACGACACTGCATGTGGCAGGACGAGAACCTCTTCCACGACACTGCATGACAGTGCTGGTGGCAGGACGAGAACCTCTTCCACGACACTGCATGACAGTGCTGGTGGCAGGACGAGAACCTCTTCCACGACACTGCATGACAGTGCTGGTGGCAGGACGAGAACCTCTTCCACGACACTGCATGACAGTGCTGGTGGCAGGACGAGAACCTCTTCCACGACACTGCATGACAGTGCTGGTGGTAGGACGAGAACCTCTTCCACGACACTGCATGACAGTGCTGGTGGCAGGACGAGAACCTCTTCCACGACACTGCATGACAGTGCTGGTGGCAGGACGAGAACCTCTTCCACGACACTGCATGACAGTGCTGGTGGCAGGACGAGAACCTCTTCCACGACACTGCATGACAGTGCTGGTGGCAGGACGAGAACCTCTTCCACGACACTGCATGACAGTGCTGGTGGCAGGACGAGAACCTCTTCCACGACACTGCATGACAGTGCTGGTGGCAGGACGAGAACCTCTTCCACGACACTGCATGACAGTGCTGGTGGCAGGACGAGAACCTCTTCCACGACACTGCATGACAGTGCTGGTGGCAGGACGAGAACCTCTTCCACGACACTGCATGACAGTGCTGGTGGCAGGACGAGAACCTCTTCCACGACACTGCATGACAGTGCTGGTGGCAGGACGAGAACCTCTTCCACGACACTGCATGACAGTGCTGGTGGCAGGACGAGAACCTCTTCCACGACACTGCATGACAGTGCTGGTGGCAGGACGAGAACCTCTTCCACGACACTGCATGACAGTGCTGGTGGCAGGACGAGAACCTCTTCCACGACACTGCATGACAGTGCTGGTGGCAGGACGAGAACCTCTTCCACGACACTGCATGACAGTGCTGAGAACCTCTTGGACAGGACGAGAACCTCTTCCACGACACTGCATGACAGTGCTGGTGGCAGGACGAGAACCTCTTCCACGACACTGCATGACAGTGCTGGTGGCAGGACGAGAACCTCTTCCACGACACTGCATGACAGTGCTGGTGGCAGGACGAGAACCTCTTCCACGACACTGCATGACAGTGCTGGTGGCAGGACGAGAACCTCTTCCACGACACTGCATGACAGTGCTGGTGGCAGGACGAGAACCTCTTCCACGACACTGCATGACAGTGCTGGTGGCAGGACGAGAACCTCTTCCACGACACTGCATGACAGTGCTGGTGGCAGGACGAGAACCTCTTCCACGACACTGCATGACAGTGCTGGTGGCAGGACGAGAACCTCTTCCACGACACTGCATGACAGTGCTGGTGGCAGGACGAGAACCTCTTCCACGACACTGCATGACAGTGCTGGTGGCAGGACGAGAACCTCTTCCACGACACTGCATGACAGTGCTGGTGGCAGGACGAGAACCTCTTCCACGACACTGCATGACAGTGCTGGTGGCAGGACGAGAACCTCTTCCACGACACTGCATGACAGTGCTGGTGGCAGGACGAGAACCTCTTCCACGACACTGCATGACAGTGCTGGTGGCAGGACGAGAACCTCTTCCACGACACTGCATGACAGTGCTGGTGGCAGGACGAGAACCTCTTCCACGACACTGCATGACAGTGCTGGTGGCAGGACGAGAACCTCTTCCACGACACTGCATGACAGTGCTGGTGGCAGGACGAGAACCTCTTCCACGACACTGCATGACAGTGCTGGTGGCAGGACGAGAACCTCTTCCACGACACTGCATGACAGTGCTGGTGGCAGGACGAGAACCTCTTCCACGACACTGCATGACAGAACCTCTTCCACGACACTGCATTACAGTGCTGGTGGCAGGACGAGAACCTCTTCCACGACACTGCATGACAGTGCTGGTGGCAGGACGAGAACCTCTTCCACGACACTGCATGACAGTGCTGGTGGCAGGACGAGAACCTCTTCCACGACACTGCATGACAGTGCTGGTGGCAGGACGAGAACCTCTTCCACGACACTGCATGACAGTGCTGGTGGCAGGACGAGAACCTCTTCCACGACACTGCATGACAGTGCTGGTGGCAGGACGAGAACCTCTTCCACGACACTGCATGACAGTGCTGGTGGCAGGACGAGAACCTCTTCCACGACACTGCATGACAGTGCTGGTGGCAGGACGAGAACCTCTTCCACGACACTGCATGACAGTGCTGGTGGTAGGACGAGAACCTCTTCCACGACACTGCATGACAGTGCTGGTGGCAGGACGAGAACCTCTTCCACGACACTGCATGACAGTGCTGGTGGCAGGACGAGAACCTCTTCCACGACACTGCATGACAGTGCTGGTGGCAGGACGAGAACCTCTTCCACGACACTGCATGACAGTGCTGGTGGCAGGACGAGACCCTCTTCCACGACACTGCATGACAGTGCCACGAGAACCTCTTCCGCGACACTGCATGACAGTGCTGGTGGCAGGACGAGAACCTCTTCCACGACACTGCATGACAGTGCTGGTGGCAGGACGAGAACCTCTTCCACGACACTGCATGACAGTGCTGGTGGCAGGACGAGAACCTCTTCCACGACACTGCATGACAGTGCTGGTGGCAGGACGAGAACCTCTTCCACGACACTGCATGACAGTGCTGGTGGCAGGACGAGAACCTCTTCCACGACACTGCATGACAGTGCTGGTGGCAGGACGAGAACCTCTTCCACGACACTGCATGACAGTGCTGGTGGCAGGACGAGAACCTCTTCCACGACACTGCATGACAGTGCTGGTGGCAGGACGAGAACCTCTTCCACGACACTGCATGACAGTGCTGGTGGCAGGACGAGAACCTCTTCCACGACACTGCATGACAGTGCTGGTGGCAGGACGAGAACCTCTTCCACGACACTGCATGACAGTGCTGGTGGCAGGACGAGAACCTCTTCCACGACACTGCATGACAGTGCTGGTGGCAGGACGAGAACCTCTTCCACGACACTGCATGACAGTGCTGGTGGCAGGACGAGAACCTCTTCCACGACACTGCATGACAGTGCTGGTGGCAGGACGAGAACCTCTTCCACGACACTGCATGACAGTGCTGGTGGCAGGACGAGAACCTCTTCCACGACACTGCATGACAGTGCTGGTGGCAGGACGAGAACCTCTTCCACGACACTGCATGACAGTGCTGGTGGCAGGACGAGAACCTCTTCCACGACACTGCATGACAGTGCTGGTGGCAGGACGAGAACCTCTTCCACGACACTGCATGACAGTGCTGGTGGCAGGACGAGAACCTCTTCCACGACACTGCATGACAGTGCTGGTGGCAGGACGAGAACCTCTTCCACGACACTGCATGACAGTGCTGGTGGCAGGACGAGAACCTCTTCCACGACACTGCATGACAGTGCTGGTGGCAGGACGAGAACCTCTTCCACGACACTGCATGACAGTGCTGGTGGCAGGACGAGAACCTCTTCCACGACACTGCATGACAGTGCTGGTGGCAGGACGAGAACCTCTTCCACGACACTGCATGACAGTGCTGGTGGCAGGACGAGAACCTCTTCCACGACACTGCATGACAGTGCTGGTGGCAGGACGAGAACCTCTTCCACGACACTGCATGACAGTGCTGGTGGCAGGACGAGAACCTCTTCCACGACACTGCATGACAGTGCTGGTGGCAGGACGAGAACCTCTTCCACGACACTGCATGACAGTGCTGGTGGCAGGACGAGAACCTCTTCCACGACACTGCATGACAGTGCTGGTGGCAGGACGAGAACCTCTTCCACGACACTGCATGACAGTGCTGGTGGCAGGACGAGAACCTCTTCCACGACACTGCATGACAGTGCTGGTGGCAGGACGAGAACCTCTTCCACGACACTGCATGACAGTGCTGGTGGCAGGACGAGAACCTCTTCCACGACACTGCATGACAGTGCTGGTGGCAGGACGAGAACCTCTTCCACGACACTGCATGACAGTGCTGGTGGCAGGACGAGAACCTCTTCCACGACACTGCATGACAGTGCTGGTGGCAGGACGAGAACCTCTTCCACGACACTGCATGACAGTGCTGGTGGCAGGACGAGAACCTCTTCCACGACACTGCATGACAGTGCTGGTGGCAGGACGAGAACCTCTTCCACGACACTGCATGACAGTGCTGGTGGCAGGACGAGAACCTCTTCCACGACACTGCATGACAGTGCTGGTGGCAGGACGAGAACCTCTTCCACGACACTGCATGACAGTGCTGGTGGCAGGACGAGAACCTCTTCCACGACACTGCATGACAGTGCTGGTGGCAGGACGAGAACCTCTTCCACGACACTGCATGACAGTGCTGGTGGCAGGACGAGAACCTCTTCCACGACACTGCATGACAGTGCTGGTGGCAGGACGAGAACCTCTTCCACGACACTGCATGACAGTGCTGGTGGTAGGACGAGAACCTCTTCCACGACACTGCATGACAGTGCTGGTGGCAGGACGAGAACCTCTTCCACATGACAGTGCTAGGACGAGAACCTCTTCCACGACACTGCATGACAGTGCTGGTGGCAGGACGAGAACCTCTTCCACGACACTGCATGACAGTGCTGGTGGCAGGACGAGAACCTCTTCCACGACACTGCATGACAGTGCTGGTGGCAGGACGAGAACCTCTTCCACGACACTGCATGACAGTGCTGGTGGCAGGACGAGAACCTCTTCCACGACACTGCATGACAGTGCTGGTGGTAGGACGAGAACCTCTTCCACGACACTGCATGACAGTGCTGGTGGCAGGACGAGAACCTCTTCCACGACACTGCATGACAGTGCTGGTGGCAGGACGAGAACCTCTTCCACGACACTGCATGACAGTGCTGGTGGCAGGACGAGAACCTCTTCCACGACACTGCATGACAGTGCTGGTGGCAGGACGAGAACCTCTTCCACGACACTGCATGACAGTGCTGATGGTAGGACGAGAACCTCTTCCACGACACTGCATGACAGTGCTGGTGGCAGGACGAGAACCTCTTCCACGACACTGCATGACAGTGCTGGTGGCAGGACGAGAACCTCTTCCACGACACTGCATGACAGTGCTGGTGGCAGGACGAGAACCTCTTCCACGACACTGCATGACAGTGCTGGTGGCAGGACGAGAACCTCTTCCACGACACTGCATGACAGTGCTGGTGGCAGGACGAGAACCTCTTCCACGACACTGCATGACAGTGCTGGTGGCAGGACGAGAACCTCTTCCACGACACTGCATGACAGTGCTGGTGGCAGGACGAGAACCTCTTCCACGACACTGCATGACAGTGCTGGTGGCAGGACGAGAACCTCTTCCACGACACTGCATGACAGTGCTGGTGGCAGGACGAGAACCTCTTCCACGACACTGCATGACAGTGCTGGTGGCAGGACGAGAACCTCTTCCACGACACTGCATGACAGTGCTGGTGGCAGGACGAGAACCTCTTCCACGACACTGCATGACAGTGCTGAACCTCTTCCACGACACTGGACAGGACGAGAACCTCTTCCACGACACTGCATGACAGTGCTGGTGGCAGGACGAGAACCTCTTCCACGACACTGCATGACAGTGCTGGTGGCAGGACGAGAACCTCTTCCACGACACTGCATGACAGTGCTGGTGGCAGGACGAGAACCTCTTCCACGACACTGCATGACAGTGCTGGAGGCAGGAGGAGAACCTCTTCCACGACACTGCATGACACGAGAACCCACGACACTGCATGACAGTGCTGGTGGCAGGACGAGAACCTCTTCCACGACACTGCATGACAGTGCTGGTGGCAGGACGAGAACCTCTTCCACGACACTGCATGACAGTGCTGGTGGCAGGACGAGAACCTCTTCCACGACACTGCATGACAGTGCTGGTGGCAGGACGAGAACCTCTTCCACGACACTGCATGACAGTGCTGGTGGCAGGACGAGAACCTCTTCCACGACACTGCATGACAGTGCTGGTGGCAGGACGAGAACCTCTTCCACGACACTGCATGACAGTGCTGGTGGCAGGACGAGAACCTCTTCCACGACACTGCATGACAGTGCTGGTGGCAGGACGAGAACCTCTTCCACGACACTGCATGACATGGCAGGACGACAGTGACAGTGCTGGTGGCAGGACGAGAACCTCTTCCACGACACTGCATGACAGTGCTGGTGGCAGGACGAGAACCTCTTCCACGACACTGCATGACAGTGCTGGTGGCAGGACGAGAACCTCTTCCACGACACTGCATGACAGTGCTGGTGGAAGGACGAGAACCTCTTCCACGACACTGCATGACAGTGCTGGTGGCAGGACGAGAACCTCTTCCACGACACTGCATGACAGTGCTGGTGGCAGGACGAGAACCTCTTCCACGACACTGCATGACAGTGCTGGTGGCAGGACGAGAACCTGTTGCACGACACTGCGACGAGAACCTCTTCCACGACACTATATGACAGTGCTGGTGGCAGGACGAGAACCTCTTCCACGACACTGCATGACAGTGCTGGTGGCAGGACGAGAACCTCTTCCACGACACTGCATGACAGTGCTGGTGGCAGGACGAGAACCTCTTCCACGACACTGCATGACAGTGCTGGAGGCAGGACGAGAACCACTGCATGACAGAACCTCTTCCACGACACATGACATGACAGTGCTGGTGGCAGGACGAGAACCTCTTCCACGACACTGCATGACAGTGCTGGTGGCAGGACGAGAACCTCTTCCACGACACTGCATGACAGTGCTGGTGGCAGGACGAGAACCTCTTCCACGACACTGCATGACAGTGCTGGTGGTAGGACGAGAACCTCTTCCACGACACTGCATGACAGTGCTGGTGGCAGGACGAGAACCTCTTCCACGACACTGCATGACAGTGCTGCTTGTAGGACGAGAATCTCTTCCAAGACACTGCATGACAGTGCTGGTGGCAGGACGAGAACCTCTTCCACGACACTGCATGACAGTGCTGGTGGCAGGACGAGAACCTCTTCCACGACACTGCATGACAGTGCTGGTGGTAGGACGAGAACCTCTTCCACGACACTGCATGACAGTGCTGGTGGCAGGACGAGAACCTCTTCCACGACACTGCATGACAGTGCTGGTGGCAGGACGAGAACCTCTTCCACGACACTGCATGACAGTGCTGGCAGGACGAGAACCTCTTCCACGACACTGCATGACAGAGGACGAGAACCTCTTCCACGACACTGCATGACAGTGCTGGTGGCAGGACGAGAACCTCTTCCACGACACTGCATGACAGTGCTGGTGGCAGGACGAGAACCTCTTCCACGACACTGCATGACAGTGCTGGTGGCAGGACGAGAACCTCTTCCACGACACTGCATGACAGTGCTGGTGGCAGGACGAGAACCTCTTCCACGACACTGCATGACAGTGCTGGTGGCAGGACGAGAACCTCTTCCACGACACTGCATGACAGTGCTGGTGGCAGGACGAGAACCTCTTCCACGACACTGCATGACAGTGCTGGTGGCAGGACGAGAACCTCTTCCACGACACTGCATGACAGTGCTGGTGGAAGGACGAGAACCTCTTCCACGACACTGCATGACAGTGCTGGTGGCAGGACGAGAACCTCTTCCACGACACTGCATGACAGTGCTGGTGGCAGGACGAGAACCTCTTCCACGACACTGCATGACATGACGAGAACCTCTTGCTGCATGACAGTGCTGGTAGGACGAGAACCTCTTCCACGACACTGCATGACAGTGCTGGTGGTAGGACGAGAACCTCTTCCACGACACTGCATGACAGTGCTGGTGGCAGGACGAGAACCTCTTCCAACACACTGCATGACAGTGCTGGTGGTAGGACGAGAACCTCTTCCACACTGCATGACAGTGCTGACGAGTGCTGGGCAGGACGAGAACCTCTTCAACGACACTGCATGACAGTGCTGGTGGCAGGACGAGAACCTCTTCCACGACACTGCATGACAGTGCTGGTGGCAGGACGAGAACCTCTTCCACGACACTGCATGACAGTGCTGGTGGCAGGACGAGAACCTCTTCCACGACACTGCATGACAGTGCTGGTGGCAGGACGAGAACCTCTTCCACGACACTGCATGACAGTGCTGGTGGCAGGACGAGAACCTCTTCCACGACACTGCATGACAGTGCTGGTGGCAGGACGAGAACCTCTTCCACGACACTGCATGACAGTGCTGGTGGCAGGACGAGAACCTCTTCCACGACACTGCATGACAGTGCTGGTGGCAGGACGAGAACCTCTTCCACGACACTGCATGACAGTGCTGGTGGCAGGACGAGAACCTCTTCCACGACACTGCATGACAGTGCTGGTGGCAGGACGAGAACCTCTTCCACGACACTGCATGACAGTGCTGGTGGCAGGACGACAACCTCTTCCACGACACTGCATGACTGTTTTTGGCAGGACGAGAACCTCTTCCACGACACTGCATGACAGTGCTAGTGGCAGGACGAGAACCTCTTCCACGACATTGCATGACAGTGCTGGTGGCAGGACGAGAACCTCTTCCACGACACTGCATGACAGTGCTGGTGGCAGGACGAGAACCTCTTCCACGACACTGCATGACAGTGCTGGTGGCAGGACGAGAACCTCTTCCACGACACTGCATGACAGTGCTGGTGGCAGGACAAGAACCTCTTCCACGACACTCTTGGTGGCAGGACACGACACTGCATGACAGTGCTGGTGGCAGGACGAGAACCTCTTCCACGACACTGCATGACAGTGCTGGTGGCAGGACGAGAACCTCTTCCACGACACTGCATGACAGTGCTGGTGGCAGGACGAGAACCTCTTCCACGACACTGCATGACAGTGCTGGTGGCAGGACGAGAACCTCTTCCACGACACTGCATGACAGTGCTGGTGGCAGGACGAGAACCTCTTCCACGACACTGCATGACAGTGCTGGTGGCAGGACGAGAACCTCTTCCACGACACTGCATGACAGTGCTGGTGGCAGGACGAGAACCTCTTCCACGACACTGCATGACAGTGCTGGTGGCAGGACGAGAACCTCTTCCACGACACTGCATGACAGTGCTGGTGGCAGGACGAGAACCTCTTCCACGACACTGCATGACAGTGCTGGTGGCAGGACGAGAACCTCTTCCACGACACTGCATGACAGTGCTGGTGGCAGGACGAGAACCTCTTCCACGACACTGCATGACAGTGCTGGTGGCAGGACGAGAACCTCTTCCACGACACTGCATGACAGTGCTGGTGGCAGGACGAGAACCTCTTCCACGACACTGCATGACAGTGCTGGTGGCAGGACGAGAACCTCTTCCACGACACTGCATGACAGTGCTGGTGGCAGGACGAGAACCTCTTCCACGACACTGCATGACAGTGCTGGTGGCAGGACGAGAACCTCTTCCACGACACTGCATGACAGTGCTGGTGGCAGGACGAGAACCTCTTCCACGACACTGCATGACAGTGCTGGAGACAGGACGAGAACCTCTTCCACGACACTGCATGACAGTGCTGGTGGCAGGACGAGAACCTCTTCCACGACACTGCATGACAGTGCTGGTGGCAGGACGAGAACCTCTTGCATGACACTGCAGGACGAGAACCTCTTCCACGACACTGCATGACAGTGCTGATGGCAGGACGAGAACCTCTTCCACGACACTGCATGACAGTGCTGGTGGCAGGACGAGAACCTCTTCCACGACACTGCATGACAGTGCTGGTGGCAGGACGAGAACCTCTTCCACGACACTGCATGACAGTGCTGGTGGCAGGACGAGAACCTCTTCCACGACACTGCATGACAGTGCTGGTGGCAGGACGAGAACCTCTTCCACGACACTGCATGACATGACGAGAACCTCTTGACACTGCATGACAGTGCTGGTGGCAGGACGAGAACCTCTTCCACGACACTGCATGACAGTGCTGGTGGCAGGACGAGAACCTCTTCCACGACACTGCATGACAGTGCTGGTGGTAGGACGAGAACCTCTTCCACGACACTGCATGACAGTGCTGGTGGCAGGACGAGAACCTCTTCCACGACACTGCATGACAGTGCTGGTGGCAGGACGAGAACCTCTTCCACGACACTGCATGACAGTGCTGGTGGCAGGACGAGAACCTCTTCCACGACACTGCATGACAGTGCTGGTGGCAGGACGAGAACCTCTTCCACGACACTGCATGACAGTGCTGGTGGCAGGACGAGAACCTCTTCCACGACACTGCATGACAGTGCTGGTGGCAGGACGAGAACCTCTTCCACGACACTGCATGACAGTGCTGGTGGCAGGACGAGAACCTCTTCCACGACACTGCATGACAGTGCTGGTGGCAGGACGAGAACCTCTTCCACGACACTGCATGACAGTGCTGGTGGCAGGACGAGAACCTCTTCCACGACACTGCATGACAGTGCTGGTGGCAGGACGAGAACCTCTTCCACGACACTGCATGACAGTGCTGGTGGCAGGACGAGAACCTCTTCCACGACACTGCATGACATGAACACGACACTGCATGACAGTGCTGGTGGCAGGACGAGAACCTCTTCCACGATGACAGTGCTGGTGGCAGGACGAGAACCTCTTCCACGACACTGCATGACAGTGCTGGTGGCAGGACGAGAACCTCTTCCACGACACTGCATGACAGTGCTGGTGGCAGGACGAGAACCTCTTCCACGACACTGCATGACAGTGCTGGTGGCAGGACGAGAACCTCTTCCACGACACTGCATGACAGTGCTGGTGGCAGGACGAGAACCTCTTCCACGACACTGCATGACAGCAGGACGAGCTGACACTGTGGCAGGACTAGAACCTCTTCCACGACACTGCATGACAGTGCTGGTGGCAGGACGAGAACCTCTTCCACGACACTGCATGACAGTGCTGGTGGCAGGACGAGAACCTCTTCCACGACACTGCATGACAGTGCTGGTGGCAGGACGAGAACCTCTTCCACGACACTGCATGACAGTGCTGGTGGCAGGACGAGAACCTCTTCCACGACACTGCATGACAGTGCAGATGGTAGGACGAGAACCTCTTCCAAGACACTGCATGACAGTGCTGGTGGCAGGACGAGAACCTCTTCCACGACACTGCATGACAGTGCTGGTGGCAGGACGAGAACCTCTTCCACGACACTGCATGACAGTGCTGGTGGCAGGACGAGAACCTCTTCCACGACACTGCATGACAGTGCTGGTGGCAGGACGAGAACCTCTTCCACGACACTGCATGACAGTGCTGGTGGCAGGACGAGAACCTCTTCCACGACACTGCATGACAGTGCTGGTGGCAGGACGAGAACCTCTTCCACGACACTGCATGACAGTGCTGGTGGCAGGACGAGAACCTCTTCCACGACACTGCATGACAGTGCTGGTGGCAGGACGAGAACCTCTTCCACGACACTGCATGACAGTGCTGGTGGCAGGACGAGAACCTCTTCCACGACACTGCATGACAGTGCTGGTGGCAGGACGAGAACCTCTTCCACGACACTGCATGACAGTGCTGGTGGCAGGACGAGAACCTCTTCCACGACACTGCATGACAGTGCTGGTGGCAGGACGAGAACCTCTTCCACGACACTGCATGACAGTGCTGGTGGCAGGACGAGAACCTCTTCCACGACACTTCATGACAGTGCTGGTGGCAGGACGAGAACCTCTTCCACGACACTGCATGACATAGGACGAGAACCTCTTCCACGACACTGCATGAAAATGCTGGAGGCAGGACGAGAACCTCTTCCACGACACTGCATGACAGTGCTGGTGGCAGGACGAGAACCTCTTCCACGACACTGCATGACAGTGCTGGTGGCAGGACGAGAACCTCTTCCACGACACTGCATGACAGTGCTGGTGGCAGGACGAGAACCTCTTCCACGACACTGCATGACAGTGCTGGTGGCAGGACGAGAACCTCTTCATCGACACGACTCTGCATGACAGTGCTGGTGGCAGGACGAGAACCTCTTCCACGACACTGCATGACAGTGCTGGTGGCAGGACGAGAACCTCTTCCACGACACTGCATGACAGTGCTGGTGGCAGGACGAGAACCTCTTCCACGACACTGCATGACAGTGCTGGTGGCAGGACGAGAACCTCTTCCACGACACTGCATGACAGTGCTGGTGGCAGGACGAGAACCTCTTCCACGACACTGCATGACAGTGCTGGTGGCAGGACGAGAACCTCTTCCACGACACTGCATGACAGTGCTGGTGGCAGGACGAGAACCTCTTCCACGACACTGCATGACAGTGCTGGTGGCAGGACGAGAACCTCTTCCACGACACTGCATGACATTGCTGGTGGCAGGACTAGAACCTCTTCCACGACACTGCATGACAGTGCTGGTGGCAGGACGAGAACCTCTTCCACGACACTGCATGACAGTGCTGGTGGCAGGACGAGAACCTCTTCCACGACACTGCATGACAGTGCTGGTGGCAGGACGAGAACCTCTTCCACGACACTGCATGACAGTGCTGGTGGCAGGACGAGAACCTCTTCCACGACACTGCATGACAGTGCTGGTGGCAGGACGAGAACCTCTTCCACGACACTGCATGACAGTGCTGGTGGCAGGACGAGAACCTGTTGCACGACAGTGCTGGTGGCAGGACGAGAACCTCTTCCACGACACTGCATGACAGTGCTGGTGGCAGGACGAGAACCTCTTCCACGACACTGCATGACAGTGCTGGTGGCAGGACGAGAACCTCTTCCTCGACACTGCATGACAGTGCTGGTGGCAGGACGAGAACCTCTTCCACCACACTCTTCCACCACACTGCATGACAGTGCTGGTGGCAGGACGAGAACCTCTTCGACGACACTGCATGACAGTGCTGGTGGCAGGACGAGAACCTCTTCCACGACACTGCATGACAGTGCTGGTGGCAGGACGAGAACCTCTTCCACGACACTGCATGACAGTGCTGGTGGCAGGACGAGAACCTCTTCCACGACACTGCATGACAGTGCTGGTGGCAGGACGAGAACCTCTTCCACGACACTGCATGACAGTGCTGGTGGCAGGACGAGAACCTCTTCCACGACACTGCATGACAGTGCTGGTGGCAGGACGAGAACCTCTTCCACGACACTGCATGACAGTGCTGGTGGCAGGACGAGAATCTCTTCCACGACACTGCATGACAGTGCTGGTGGCAGGACGGGAACCTCTTGCATGACACTGCATGACAGTGCTGGTGGCAGGACGGGAACCTCTTCCACGACACTGCATGACAGTGCTGGTGGCAGGACGAGAACCTCTTCCACGACACTGCATGACATTGCTGGTGGCAGGACGAGAACCTCTTCCACGACACTGCATGACATGGCAGGACGAGAACACGACACTGCATGACAGTGCTGGTGGCAGGACGAGAACCTCTTCCACGACACAGCGTGACAGTGCGAGAACCTCTTCCACGACACTGCATGACAGTGCTGGTGGCAGGACGAGAACCTCTTCCACGACACTGCATGACAGTGCTGGTGGCAGGACGAGAACCTCTTCCACGACACAGCGTGACAGTGCTGGAGGTAGGACAAGAACCTCTTCCACGACACTGCATAACAGTGCTGGTGGCAGGACGAGAACCTCTTCCTCGACACTGCATGACAGTGCTGGTGGCAGGACGAGAACCTCTTCCACGACACTGCATGACAGTGCTGGTGGCAGGACGAGAACCTCTTCCACGACACTGCATGACAGTGCTGGTGGCAGGACGAGAACCTCTTCCACGACACTGCATGACAGTGCTGGTGGCAGGACGAGAACCTCTTCCACGACACTGCATGACAGTGCTGGTGGCAGGACGAGAACCTCTTCCACGACACTGCATGACAGTGCTGGTGGCAGGACGAGAACCTCTTCCACGACACTGCATGACAGTGCTGGTGGCAGGACGAGAACCTCTTCCACGACACTGCATGACAGTGCTGGTGGCAGGACGAGAACCTCTTCCACGACACTGCATGACAGTGCTGGTGGCAGGACGAGAACCTCTTCCACGACACTGCATGACAGTGCTGGAGGTAGGACGAGAGACACTGCATGACAGTCTTCAGGACGAGAACGACACTGCATGACAGTGCTGGAGGCAGGAGGAGAACCTCTTCCACGACACTGCATGACAGTGCTGGTGGCAGGACGAGAACCTCTTCCACGACACTGCATGACAGTGCTGGTGGCAGGACGAGAACCTCTTCCACGACACTGCATGACAGTGCTGGTGGCAGGACGAGAACCTCTTCCACGACACTGCATGACAGTGCTGGTGGCAGGACGAGAACCTCTTCCACGACACATGACATGACGAGTGCATGACAGTGCTGTGGCAGGACGAGAACCTCTTCCACGACACTGCATGACAGTGCTGGTGGCAGGACGAGAACCTCTTCCACGACACTGCATGACAGTGCTGGTGGCAGGACGAGAACCTCTTCCACGACACTGCATGACAGTGCTGGTGGCAGGACGAGAGACACTGCATGACTCTTCCACGACACTGCATGACAGTGCTGGTGGCAGGACGAGAACCTCTTCCACGACACTGCATGACAGTGCTGGTGGCAGGACGAGAACCTCTTCCACGACACTGCATGACAGTGCTGGTGGCAGGACGAGAACCTCTTCCACGACACTGCATGACAGTGCTGGTGGCAGGACGAGAACCTCTTCCACGACACTGCATGACAGTGCTGGTGGCAGGACGAGAACCTCTTCCACGACACTGCATGACAGTGCTGGTGGCAGGACGAGAACCTCTTCCACGACACTGCATGACACAGGACGAGAACCTCTTCCACGATACTGCATGACAGTGCTGGTGGCAGGACGAGAACCTCTTCCACGACACTGCATGACAGTGCTGGTGGAAGGACGAGAACCTCTTCCAAGACACTGCATGGCAGTGCTGGTGGCAGGACGAGAACCTCTTCCGCGACACTGCATGACAGTGCTGGTGGCAGGACGAGAACCTCTTCCACGACACTGCATGACAGTGCTGGTGGCAGGACGAGAACCTCTTCCACGACACTGCATGACAGTGCTGGTGGCAGGACGAGAACCTCTTCCACGACACTGCATGACAGTGCTGGTGGCAGGACGAGAACCTCTTCCACGACACTGCATGACAGTGCTGGTGGCAGGACGAGAACCTCTTCCACGACACTGCATGACAGTGCTGGTGGCAGGACGAGAACCTCTTCCACGACACTGCATGACAGTGCTGGTGGCAGGACGAGAACCTCTTCCACGACACTGCATGACAGTGCTGGTGGCAGGACGAGAACCTCTTCCACGACACTGCATGACAGTGCTTGTGGCAGGACGAGAACCTCTTCCACGACACTGCATGACAGTGCTGGTGGCAGGACGAGAACCTCTTCCACGACACTGCATGACAGTGCTGGTGGCAGGACGAGAACCTCTTCCACGACACTGCATGACAGTGCTGGTGGCAGGACGAGAACCTCTTCCACGACACTGCATGACAGTGCTGGTGGAACCTCTTCCACGACAGGACGAGAACCTCTTCCACGACACTGCATGACAGTGCTGGTGGCAGGACGAGAACCTCTTCCACGACACTGCATGACAGTGCTGGTGGCAGGACGAGAACCTCTTCCACGACACTGCATGACAGTGCTGGTGGTAGGACGAGAACCTCTTCCACGACACTGCATGACAGTGCTGGTGGCAGGACGAGAACCTCTTCCACGACACTGCATGACAGTGCTGGTGGCAGGACGAGAACCTCTTCCACGACACTGCATGACAGTGCTGGTGGCAGGACGAGAACCTCTTCCACGACACTGCTGACAGTGCTGGTGGCAGGACGAGAACCTCTTCCACGACACTGCATGACAGTGCTGGTGGCAGGACGAGAACCTCTTCCACGACACTGCATGACAGTGCTGGTGGCAGGACGAGAACCTCTTCCACGACACTGCATGACAGTGCTGGTGGCAGGACGAGAACCTCTTCCACGACACTGCATGACAGTGCTGACAGTGCTGGCAGGACGAGAACCTCTTCCACGACACTGCATGACAGTGCTGGTGGCAGGACGAGAGAACTGCTCTTCCACGACACTGCATGACAGTGCTGGTGGCAGGACGAGAATCTCTTCCACGACACTGCATGACAGTTCTCGTGGCAGGACGAGAACCTCTTCCACGACACTGCATGACACAGGACGAGAACCTCTTCCACGACACTGCATGACAGTGCTGGTGGCAGGACGAGAACCTCTTCCACGACACTGCATGACAGTGCTGGTGGCAGGACGAGAACCTCTTCCACGACACTGCATGACAGTGCTGGTGGCAGGACGAGAACCTCTTCCACGACACTGCATGACAGTGCTGGTGGCAGGACGAGAACCTCTTCCACGACACTGCATGACAGTGCTGGTGGCAGGACGAGAACCTCTTCCACGACACTGCATGACAGTGCTGGTGGTAGGACGAGAACCTCTTCCACGACACTGCATGACAGTGCTGGTGGCAGGACGAGAACCTCTTCCACGACACTGCATGACAGTGCTGGTGGCAGGACGAGAACCTCTTCCACGACACTGGTGGCAGGACGAGAACCTCTTCCACGCATGACAGTGCTGGTGGCAGGACGAGAACCTCTTCCACGACACAGCATGACAGTGCTGGTGGCAGGACGAGAACCTCTTCCACGACACTGCATGACAGTGCTGGTGGCAGGACGAGAACCTCTTCCACGACACTGCATGACAGTGCTGGTGGCAGGACGAGAACCTCTTCCACGACACTGCATGACAGTGCTGGTGGCAGGACGAGAACCTCTTCCACCACACTCTTCCACGACACTGCATGACAGTGCTGGTGGCAGGACGAGAACCTCTTCCACGACACTGCATGACAGTGCTGGTGGCAGGACGAGAACCTCTTCCACGACACTGCATGACAGTGCTGGTGGTAGGACGAGAACCTCTTCCACGACACTGCATGACAGTGCTGGTGGCAGGACGAGAACCTCTTCCACGACACTGCATGACAGTGCTGGTGGCAGGACGAGAACCTCTTCCACGACACCGCATGACAGTGCTGGTGGCAGGACGAGAACCTCTTCCACGACACTGCATGACAGTGCTGGTGGCAGGACGAGAACCTCTTCCACGACACTGCATGACAGTGCTGGTGGCAGGACGAGAACCTCTTCCACGACACTGCATGACAGTGCTGGTGGCAGGACGAGAACCTCTTCCACGACTCTTCATGACAGTGCTGGTGGCAGGACAAGATCCTCTTCCACGACACTGCATGACAGTGCTGGTGGCAGGACGAGAACCTCTTCCACGACACTGCATGACAGTGCTGGTGGCAGGACGAGAACCTCTTCCACGACACTGCATGACAGTGCTGGTGGCAGGACGAGAACCTCTTCCACGACACTGCATGACAGTGCTGGTGGTAGGACGAGAACCTCTTCCACGACACTGCATGACAGTGCTGGTGGTAGGACGAGAACCTCTTCCACGACACTGCATGACAGTGCTGGTGGCAGGACGAGAACCTCTTCCACGACACTGCATGACAGTGCTGGTGGCAGGACGAGAACCTCTTCCAGTGCTGACAGGCTGTGGCAGGACGAGAACCTCTTCCACGACACTGCATGACAGTGCTGGTGGCAGGACGAGAACCTCTTCCACGACACTGCATGACAGTGCTGGTGGCAGGACGAGAACCTCTTCCACGACACTGCATGACAGTGCTGGTGGCAGGACGAGAACCTCTTCCACGACACTGCATGACAGTGCTGGAGGCAGGAGGAGAACCTCTTCCACGACACTGCATGACAGTGCTGGTGGCAGGACGAGAGACACATGACAGTGCTTCAGGACGAGAACACGATACTGCATGACAGTGCTGGTGGCTGGACGAGAACCTCTTCCACGACACTGCATGACAGTGCTGGTGGCAGGACGAGAACCTCTTCCACGACACTGCATGACAGTGCTGCTGGTAGGACGAGAATCTCTTCCAAGACACTGCATGACAGTGCTGGTGGCAGGACGAGAACCTCTTCCACGACACTGCATGACAGTGCTGGTGGCAGGACGAGAACCTCTTCCACGACACGACATGACAGTGCTGGTGGCAGGACGAGAACCTCTTCCACGACACTGCATGACAGTGCTGGTGGCAGGACGAGAACCTCTTCCACGACACTGCATGACACAGGACGAGAACCTCTTCCACGACACTGCATGACAGTGCTGGTGGCAGGACGAGAACCTCTTCCACGACACTGCATGACAGTGCTGGTGGCAGGACGAGAACCTCTTCCACGACACTGCATGACAGTGCTGGTGGCAGGACGAGAACCTCTTCCACGACACTGCATGACAGTGCTGGTGGCAGGACGAGAACCTCTTCCACGACACTGCATGACAGTGCTGGTGGCAGGACGAGAACCTCTTCCACGACACTGCATGACAGTGCTGGTGGCAGGACGAGAACCTCTTCCACGACACTGCATGACAGTGCTGGTGGCAGGACGAGAACCTCTTCCACGACACTGCATGACAGTGCTGGTGGCAGGACGAGAACCTCTTCCACGACACTGCATGACAGTGCTGGTGGCAGGACGAGAACCTCTTCCACGACACTGCATGACAGTGCTGGTGGTAGGACGAGAACCTCTTCCACGACACTGCATGACAGTGCTGGTGGAAGGACGAGAACCTCTTCCACGACACTGCATGACAGTGCTGGTGGCAGGACGAGAACCTCTTCCACGACACTGCATGACAGTGCTGGTGGCAGGACGAGAACCTCTTCCACGACACTGCATGACAGTGCTGGTGGAAGGACGAGAACCTCTTCCAAGACACTGCATGACAGTACTGGTGGCAGGACGAGAACCTCTTCTGGTGGCAGGACGAGAACGACACTGCATGACAGTGCTGGTGGCAGGACGAGAACCTCTTCCACGACACTGCATGACAGTGCTGGTGGCAGGACGAGAACCTCTTCCACGACACTGCATGACAGTGCTGGTGGCAGGACGAGAACCTCTTCCACGACACTGCATGACAGTGCTGGTGGCAGGACGAGAACCTCTTCCACGACACTGCATGACAGTGCTGGTGGCAGGACGAGAACCTCTTCCACGACACTGCATGACAGTGCTGGTGGCAGGACGAGAACCTCTTCCACGACACTGCATGACAGTGCTGGTGGCAGGACGAGAACCTCTTCCACGACACTGCATGACAGTGCTGGTGGCAGGACGAGAACCTCTTCCACGACACTGCATGACAGTGCTGGTGGCAGGACGAGAACCTCTTCCACGACACTGCATGACAGTGCTGGTGGCAGGACGAGAACCTCTTCCACGACACTGCATGACAGTGCTGGTGGCAGGACGAGAACCTCTTCCACGACACTGCATGACAGTGCTGGTGGCAGGACGAGAACCTCTTCCACGACACTGCATGACAGTGCTGGTGGCAGGACGAGAACCTCTTCCACGACACTGCATGACAGTGCTGGTGGCAGGACGAGAACCTCTTCCACGACACTGCATGACAGTGCTGGTGGCAGGACGAGAACCTCTTCCACGACACTGCATGACAGTGCTGGTGGCAGGACGAGAACCTCTTCCACGACACTGCATGACAGTGCTGGTGGCAGGACGAGAACCTCTTCCACGACACTGCATGACAGTGCTGGTGGCAGGACGAGAACCTCTTCCACGACACTGCATGACAGTGCTGGTGGCAGGACGAGAACCTCTTCCACGACACTGCATGACAGTGCTGGTGGCAGGACGAGAACCTCTTCCACGACACTGCATGACAGTGCTGGTGGCAGGACGAGAACCTCTTCCACGACACTGCATGACAGTGCTGGTGGCAGGACGAGAACCTCTTCCACGACACTGCATGACAGTGCTGGTGGCAGGACGAGAACCTCTTCCACGACACTGCATGACAGTGCTGGTGGCAGGACGAGAACCTCTTCCACGACACTGCATGACAGTGCTGGTGGCAGGACGAGAACCTCTTCCACGACACTGCATGACAGTGCTGGTGGCAGGACGAGAACCTCTTCCACGACACTGCATGACAGTGCTGGTGGCAGGACGAGAACCTCTTCCACGACACTGCATGACAGTGCTGGTGGCAGGACGAGAACCTCTTCCACGACACTGCATGACAGTGCTGGTGGCAGGACGAGAACCTCTTCCACGACACTGCATGACAGTGCTGGTGGCAGGACGAGAACCTCTTCCACGACACTGCATGACAGTGCTGGTGGCAGGACGAGAACCTCTTCCACGACACTGCATGACAGTGCTGGTGGCAGGACGAGAACCTCTTCCACGACACTGCATGACAGTGCTGGTGGCAGGACGAGAACCTCTTCCACGACACTGCATGACAGTGCTGGTGGCAGGACGAGAACCTCTTCCACGACACTGCATGACAGTGCTGGTGGCAGGACGAGAACCTCTTCCACGACACTGCATGACAGTGCTGGAGGCAGGAGGAGACAGACACTGCATGACAGTGTGGTGGCAGGACGAGAACCTCTTCCACGACACTGCATGACAGTGCTGGTGGCAGGACGAGAACCTCTTCCACGACACTGCATGACAGTGCTGGTGGCAGGACGAGAACCTCTTCCACGACACTGCATGACAGTGCTGGTGGCAGGACGAGAACCTCTTCCACGACACTGCATGACAGTGCTGGTGGCAGGACGAGAACCTCTTCCACGACACTGCATGACAGTGCTGGTGGCAGGACGAGAACCTCTTCCACGACACTGCATGACAGTGCTGGTGGCAGGACGAGAACCTCTTCCACGACACTGCATGACAGTGCTGGTGGCAGGACGAGAACCTCTTCCACGACACTGCATGACAGTGCAGGTGCATGACAGTGCTGGTGGCAGGACGAGAACCTCTTCCACGACACTGCATGACAGTGCTGGTGGTAGGACGAGAACCTCTTCCAAGACACTGCATGGCAGTGCTGGTGGCAGGACGAGAACCTCTTCCGCGACACTGCATGACAGTGCTGGTGGCAGGACGAGAACCTCTTCCACGACACTGCATGACAGTGCTGGTGGCAGGACGAGAACCTCTTCCACGACACTGCATGACAGTGCTGGTGGCAGGACGAGAACCTCTTCCACGACACTGCATGACAGTGCTGGTGGCAGGACGAGAACCTCTTCCACGACACTGCATGACAGTGCTGGTGGCAGGACGAGAACCTCTTCCACGACACTGCATGACAGTGCTGGTGGCAGGACGAGAACCTCTTCCACGACACTGCATGACAGTGCTGGTGGCAGGACGAGAACCTCTTCCACGACACTGCATGACAGTGCTGGTGGCAGGACGAGAACCTCTTCCACGACACTGCATGACAGTGCTGGTGGCAGGACGAGAACCTCTTCCACGACACTGCATGACAGTGCTGGTGGCAGGACGAGAACCTCTTCCACGACACTGCATGACAGTGCTGGTGGTAGGACGAGAACCTCTTCCACGACACTGCATGACAGTGCTGGTGGCAGGACGAGAACCTCTTCCACGACACTGCATGACAGTGCTGGTGGCAGGACGAGAACCTCTTCCACGACACTGCATGACAGTGCTGGTGGCAGGACGAGAACCTCTTCCACGACACTGCATGACAGTGCTGGTGGCAGGACGAGAACCTCTTCCACGACACTGCATGACAGTGCTGGTGGCAGGACGAGAACCTCTTCCACGACACTGCATGACAGTGCTGGTGGCAGGACGAGAACCTCTTCCACGACACTGCATGACAGTGCTGGTGGTAGGACGAGAACCTCTTCCACGACACTGCATGACAGTGCTGGTGGCAGGACGAGAACCTCTTCCACGACACTGCATGACAGTGCTGGTGGCAGGACGAGAACCTCTTCCACGACACTGCATGACAGTGCTGGTGGCAGGACGAGAACCTCTTCCACGACACTGCATGACAGTGCTGGTGGCAGGACGAGAACCTCTTCCACGACACGGCATGACAGTGCTGGTGGCAGGACGAGAACCTCTTCCACGACACTGCATGACAGTGCTGGTGGCAGGACGAGAACCTCTTCCACGACACTGCATGACAGTGCTGGTGGCAGGACGAGAACCTCTTCCACGACACTGCATGACAGTGCTGGTGGCAGGACGAGAACCTCTTCCACGACACTGCATGACAGTGCTGGACGAGAACCTCTTCCACGACACTGCATGACACGAGAACCTCTTCCACGACACTGCATGACAGTGCTGGTGGCAGGACGAGAACCTCTTCCACGACACTGCATGACAGTGCTGGTGGCAGGACGAGAACCTCTTCCACGACACTGCATGACAGTGCTGGTGGCAGGACGAGAACCTCTTCCACGACACTGCATGACAGTGCTGGTGGCAGGACGAGAACCTCTTCCACGACACTGCATGACAGTGCTGGTGGCAGGACGAGAACCTCTTCCACGACACTGCATGACAGTGCTGGTGGCAGGACGAGAACCTCTTCCACGACACTGCATGACAGTGCTGGTGGTGCTGGTGGCAGGACGAGAACCTCTTCCACGACACTGCATGACAGTGCTGGTGGCAGGACGAGAACCTCTTCCACGACACTGCATGACAGTGCTGGTGGCAGGACGAGAACCTCTTCCACGACACTGCATGACAGTGCTGGTGGCAGGACGAGAACCTCTTCCACGACACTGCATGACAGTGCTGGTGGCAGGACGAGAACCTCTTCCACGACACTGCATGACAGTGCTGGTGGCAGGACGAGAACCTCTTCCACGACACTGCATGACAGTGCTGGTGGCAGGACGAGAACCTCTTCCACGACACTGCATGACAGTGCTGGTGGTAGGACGAGAACCTCTTCCACGACACTGCATGACAGTGCTGGTGGTAGGACGAGAACCTCTTCCACGACACTGCATGACAGTGCTGGTGGCAGGACGAGAACCTCTTCCACGACACTGCATGACAGTGCTGGTGGCAGGACGAGAACCTCTTCCACGACACTGCATGACAGTGCTGGTGGTAGGACGAGAACCTCTTCCACGACACTGCATGACAGTGCTGGTGGCAGGACGAGAACCTCTTCCACGACACTGCATGACAGTGCTGGTGGTAGGACGAGAACCTCTTCCACGACACTGCATGACAGTGCTGGTGGCAGGACGAGAACCTCTTCCACGACACTGCATGACAGTGCTGGTGGTAGGACGAGAACCTCTTCCACGACACTGCATGACAGTGCGACACTGCATGACAGTGCTGGTGGTAGGACGAGAACCTCTTCCACGACACTGGATGACAGTGCTGATGGCAGGACGAGAACCTCTTCCACGACACTGTATTACAGTGCTGGTGGTAGGACGAGAACCTCTTCGACGACACTGCATGACAGTGCTGGTGGCAGGACGAGAACCTCTTCCACGACACTGCATGACAGTGCTGGTGGCAGGACGAGAACCTCTTCCACGACACTGCATGACAGTGCTGGTGGCAGGACGAGAACCTCTTCCACGACACTGCATGACTGTTTGTGGCAGGACGAGAACCTCTTCCACGACACTGCATGACAGTGCTGGTGGCAGGACGAGAACCTCTTCCACGACACTGCATGACAGTGCTGGAGGCAGGAGGAGAACCTCTTCCACGACACTGCATGTCAGTGCTTGTGGCAGGACGAGAACCTCTTCCACGACACTGCATGTCAGTGCTTGTGGCAGGACGAGAACCTCTTCCACGACACTGCATGGCAGTGCTGGTGGCAGGACGAGAACCTCTTCCACGACACTGCATGACAGTGCTTGTGGCAGGACGTGAACCTCTTCCACGACACTGCATGACAGTGCTGGTGGTAGGACGAGAACCTCTTCCACGACACTGCATGACAGTGCTGGTGGTAGGACGAGAACCTCTTCCACGACACTGCATGACAGTGCCTGTGGCAGGACGAGAACCTCTTCCACGACACTGCATGACAGTGCTGGTGGTAGGACGAGAACCTCTTCCACGACACTGCATGACAGTGCCTGTGGCAGGACGAGAACCTCTTCCACGACACTGCATGACAGTGCTGGTGGCAGGACGAGAACCTCTTCCACGACACTGCATGTCAGTGCTTGTGGCAGGACGAGAACCTCTTCCACGACACTGCATGTCAGTGCTTGTGGCAGGACGAGAACCTCTTCCACGACACTGCATGGCAGTGCTGGTGGCAGGACGAGAACCTCTTCCACGACACTGCATGACAGTGCTGGTGGCAGGACGTGAACCTCTTCCACGACACTGCATGACAGTGCTGGTGGCAGGACGTGAACCTCTTCCACGACACTGCATGACAGTGCTGGTGGTAGGACCACCTGACTGGGTATACATGGCTGCTGTACAGGTAAGTCTACGTAAACGAAAAAGAGAAAAATTCTTTAAAAATCTAATGGAAAATTTTCTGTGTTCTTCCACAGGTGCTCAATATATTAATAATTATCGTAAGAAATGAAAATCATTTAAAATATATTAAATAATTTATTATATAAAGAATAATCTCAGCCTAATAGGTTAAACTGGTCAGTTAGCAAGAACTCATTTAAAATTAAGTCCTTTCTAAATTATCCTCTTGTGCGTTGAAAGATATATTTCTTTCATTTATGTTAATGTAAAAATTAATAATTCTGTACCAGAAGAACCTGAGAAAATTTACTTAAACTTATTATAAGAAGCTCAATTTAATTTTACCTTATCAAACTTAATGTAATTTACATAAGTTAAAATTAATTTAATAATAAACGATCACAATGAAATATATTTTTTCGATAGGTTCAGAATGATTTTCGCGAAATTATTGCATACACAACTTTTCCCTTAAAATCTCAAGTTTTACCTATTCCCTATTTAGTTGAAAGCCAACGCTTTCAACTTAGTCAGAAGGGATGCTCTTCTCCAGGCAGTTTCTAGACACTTCCCTTCCCTCTATCCCTTCATGGAATCGTGTTATAGTAACTTCTAAACTATTGTTCGGGGACCATGAAATTGACTCGTGTGAGGGTGAGCAACAGGGGGACCCTCTCGCCTCCTTTCTATTCTGTCTGGTCAACAAGGAAGTCACAGAAGTACTCTGCAGTGAGCTCAATATCTGGTTCTAGGATGATGGTACCCTAGCTGGCATTACTGAATCTCTCCCAGAGGACATCAGAAAAATTAAAGACATGGGAGATAGCCTGGGCCTATCTTTAAATCCTACCAAATGTGAAATAGTTTCTTCCAATCGACAGATGATCCTGAATATTAGTGCTGTTTTAACAGGAGCACGAGCCATTGATCCAGCCAACAGCACTCTTCTTGTCGCACCTCTTGGCCCCAATGCCATTAATCTTATCCTACAAAAGAAAATCTTAGACCTCCGGACGAAGGAACGCAGGATGAAAGACACTGATACACATGATGCCTTCTACCTACTCACCAGGTGCCTGTCAATCCCAAAACTTACCTACTTTCTGAGGTGCTCCACAGCCTTCAGCAGTCCGAAACTCAAGGAATATGTCTCTCTCCTTAAGACCATGCTAGAGAGTGTATTGAATCTTTCCCTTGAAGATGGACAGTGGTTGCAAGCCTTACTTCCAGTCAGGCTTGGGGGGTTGGGAGCACGCAAATCCTCCCAGATTGCCCTACCAGCTTTCCTATCCTCTTCCATAGCATCAAACGAGTTAATAAAACAAATTCTTCCGGACAACCTCAGTGACTCAGCAGGAATACAGGACCCTAGCTACGCCAGTGCCCTCACTGAATGGGAGACTCTTACTGCACCAGCACCAAATCCTAGTGTAGTACTGGCCTACAGTCAAGTTGGGATGGCCCCATCTCTGAAAAGTTGCTTTCCAACATGCTCATGGCTGTCACATCAGGCAGGGATATTACCCATCTCCAAGCTATGAGTTTATATTACTCTGGGGACTTCCTCCAAAAAGTTCTCATTTCGGCAGTGGGAACACGCCTCGTCCCTAAGGCCGTCCACACTGCAGTGGCTGTCCGCCTTGCTCTACCAATTCCCACGGAATATACATGTATTTGCGGCGATGTGCAAGCCACCAATATGGCCAACATGGTCTCAACTGTTCCAAAAACAAAGGCTGGAATGCAAGACACAATGAAGTTAACGACATCATAAAGAGAAGCCTTGCTACAGCTAGATGCCCAGCTGAGAGAGAGTCCCGATCACTAGCAGCCAACAATACCCACAACCCAGCAAACCGCCTCGGCGGGATCACTATCTATCCTTGGAAGAATGATAAGCTCTTAGCATGAGATTATACCTGTGTATCGACGCTGGCTGACACCTTCATCCATGACAGTGTCGGGCGACAGGGAGGAGCTGCTGATCACAGGGAGGAGTACAAGATCAGCAAGTACAGAATCCCAGTGGCCTTGGGATCATGGGGAAAAAATGCCACACGTTTCCTTAAAAAACTGGGTTCCCGATTCATCGACACCACCAGGGACCCAATGGCAGCCACTTTCATGTTGCAGCGCCTCCGTGTGGCCATTCAGAGAGGAAATTTATGCTGCATACTGATCTCTCTTCCGGCTTCCGAGGAGCTGCAGGAAATTCATAATCTTTGATATATTGTACCAATATACCAATTGTACCAATGGCGAAGTTGCCCGATGGGGTGGTGATTGTACCTGACATATGATTATAGGAAAAAAGGGATTAAAACACGAACGAAACAATATAAAACCATCCAATCACATGTTTTCCTGGCAATATAAATTTTTAGACCTACTTAGGCCTGACTTTAATAGGTTGGATACACGTGGCCTTCTATCACGAAGGCCACGGGGTTACACCGGTGTAAAGGAAAACCTGCTAACACACTGATCATCAGATATTCTTGATAATCGAAGTAACTGTGGCATCTGGAGACAGTTTTTCCAAACTGAAATTGATCAAAACTTGAGATCATCAATTCAACAAGAATATTTAAACAGTTTGGTGATTATGTCCATTGATTCTGAAATTAGCAGGAGTTTAAACTTCGACAAAATTTTGAAAGACTTAGAAGCAGAAAAAGCAAGAAAAATAGCTTTCTCCTAATACAAGGAAATAATGTGACTCATTATACTTTATGAATATTAATCGATTTTTAGAAGGACAAAAAATATAATTTTTTTCCAACAGTGCACTTAAATTATAATTTTTACTTAACAAAAATAAATTAATATTTTTAATAAATAAAGTGGTAATGTGATTATGTACTTCTTAAGTGGTAATGTGATTATGTACTTCTTAAGTGGTAATGTGATTATGTACTTCTTAAGTGGTAATGTGATTATGTACTTCTTAAGTGGTAATGTGATTATGTACTTCTTAAGTGGTAATGTGATTATGTACTTCTTAAGTGGTAATGTGATTATGTACTTCTTAAGTGGTAATGTGATTATGTACTTCTTAAGTGGTAATGTGATTATGTACTTCTTAAGTGGTAATGTGATTATGTACTTCTTAAGTGGTAATGTGATTATGTACTTCTTAAGTGGTAATGTGATTATGTACTTCTTAAGTGGTAATGTGATTATGTACTTCTTAAGTGGTAATGTGATTATGTACTTCTTAAGTGGTAATGTGATTATGTACTTCTTAAGTGGTAAAGTGATTATGTACTTCTTAAGTGGTAATGTGATTATGTACTTCTTAAGTGGTAATGTGATTATGTACTTCTTAAGTGGTAATGTGATTATGTACTTCTTAAGTGGTAATGTGATTATGTACTTCTTAAGTGGTATTGTGATTATGTACTTCTTAGTGGTAATGTGACTATGTACTTCTCAAGTGGCAATGTGATTATGTACTTCTCAAGTAGTAATGTGATTATGTACTTCTCAAGCGGTAATGTGATTATGTACTTCTTAGTAATAATGTGACTATGTACTTCTCAAGTGGTAATGTGATTATGTACTTCTCAAGTGGTAATGTGACTGTGTACTTCTCAAGTGGTAATGTGATTATGTACTTCTCAAGTGGTAATGTGATTATGTACTTCTCAAGTGGTATTGTGATTATGTACTTCTCAAGTGGTATTGTGACTATGTACTTCTCAAGTGGTATTGTGATTATGTACTTCTCAAGTGGTATTGTGACTATGTACTTCTCAAGTGGTATTGTGACTATGTACTTCTCAAGTGGTATTGTGAGTATGTACTTCTCAAGTGGTATTGTGACTATGTACTTCTCAAGTGGTATTGCGACTATGTACTTCTCAAGTGGTATTGTGAGTATGTACTTCTCAAGTGGTATTGTAAGTATATACTTCTCAAGTGGTATTGTAATTATGTACTTCTCAAGTGGTATTGTGAGTATGTACTTCTCAAGTGGTATTGTGACTATGTACTTCTCAAGTGGTATTGTGACTATGTACTTCTCAAGTGGTATTGTGAGTATGTACTTCTCAAGTGGTATTGTGATTATGTACTTCTCAATTGGTATTGTGACTATGTACTTCTCAAGTGGTATTGTGAGTATGTACTTCTCAAGTGGTATTGTGAGTATGTACTTCTCAAGTGGTAATGTGATTATGTACTTCTCAAGCGGTAATGTGATTATGTACTTCTTAGTAATAATGTGACTATGTACTTCTCAAGTGGTAATGTGATTATGTACTTCTCAAGTGGTAATGTGATTATGTACTTCTCAAGTGGTAATGTGACTGTGTACTTCTCAAGTGGTAATGTGATTATGTACTTCTCAAGTGGTAATGTGATTATGTACTTCTCAAGTGGTATTGTGATTATGTACTTGTCAAGTGGTATTGTGACTATGTACTTCTCAAGTGGTATTGTGATTATGTACTTCTCAAGTGGTATTGTGACTATGTACTTCTCAAGTGGTATTGTGACTATGTACTTCTCAAGTGGTATTGTGAGTATGTACTTCTCAAGTGGTATTGTGACTATGTACTTCTCAAGTGGTATTGTGAGTATGTACTTCTCAAGTGGTATTGTGAGTATGTACTTCTCAAGTGGTATTGTAAGTATATACTTCTCAAGTGGTATTGTAATTATGTACTTCTCAAGTGGTATTGTGAGTATGTACTTCTCAAGTGGTATTGTGACTATGTACTTCTCAAGTGGTATTGTGACTATGTACTTCTCAAGTGGTATTGTGAGTATGTACTTCTCAAGTGGTATTGTGATTATGTACTTCTAAAGTGGTATTGTGACTATGTACTTCTCAAGTGGTATTGTGAGTATGTACTTCTCAAGTGGTATTGTGAGTATGTACTTCTTAAGTGGCATTGTGACAATGTACTTCTCAAGTGGTAATGTGACTATGTACTTCTCAAGTGGTAATGTGACTATGTACTTCTCAAGTGGTATTGTGACTATGTACTTCTCAAGTGGTAATGTGATTATGTACTTCTCAAGTGGTATTGTGATTATGTACTTCTCAAGTGGTATTGTGACTATGTACTTCTCAAGTGGTATTGTGAGTATGTACTTCTCAAGTGGTATTGTGAGTATGTACTTCTTAAGTGGCATTGTGACAATGTACTTCTCAAGTGGTAATGTGACTATGTACTTCTCAAGTGGTATTGTGTCTATGTACTTCTCAAGTGGTAATGTGACTATGTACTTCTCAAGTGGTAATGTGACTATGTACTTCTCAAGTGGTATTGTGACAATGTACTTCTCAAGTGGTATTGTGAGTATGTACTTCTTAAGTGGCATTGTGACAATGTACTTCTCAAGTGGTAATGTGACTATGTACTTCTCAAGTGGTATTGTGACTATGTACTTCTCAAGTGGTATTGTGAGTATGTACTTCTTAAGTGGCATTGTGACAATGTACTTCTCAAGTGGTATTGTAACTATGTACTTCTCAAGTGGTATTGTGAGTATGTACTTCTCAAGTGGTATTGTGACAATGTACTTCTCAAGTGGTATTGTGACTATGTACTTCTCAAGTGGTAATGTGACTATGTACTTCTCAAGTGGTATTGTGACTATGTACTTCTCAAGTGGTATTGTGACTATGTACTTCTCAAGTGGCATTGTGACTATGTACTTCTCAAGTGGTAATGTGACTATGTACTTCTCAAGTGGTATTGTGACAATGTACTTCTCAAGCGGTATTGTGACTATGTACTTCTCAAGTGGTATTGTGACTATGTTCTTCTCAAGTGGTATTGTGAGTATGTACTTCTTAAGTGGTAATGTTACTATGTACTTCTCAAGTGGTATTGTGACTATGTACTTCTCAAGTGGTAATGTGACTATGTACTTCTCAAGTGGTATTGTGACAATGTACTTCTCAAGTGGTAATGTGACTATGTACTTCTCAAGTGGTATTGTGACTATGTACTTCTCAAGTGGTATTGTGACTATGTACTTCTCAAGTGGTATTGTGACTATGTACTTCTCAAGTGGTATTGTGAGTATGTACTTCTTAAGTGGCATTGTGACAATGTACTTCTCAAGTGGTAATGTGGCTATGTACTTCTCAAGTGGTATTGTGACTATATACTTCTCAAGTGGTATTGTGAGTATGTACTTCTTAAGTGGCATTGTGACAATGTACTTCTCAAGTGGTAATGTGACTATGTACTTCTCAAGTGGTAATGTGACTATGTACTTCTCAAGTGGTATTGTGACAATGTACTTCTCAAGTGGTATTGTGAGTATGTACTTCTTAAGTGGCATTGTGACAATGTACTTCTCAAGTGGTAATGTGACTATGTAATTCTCAAGTGGTATTGTGACTATGTACTTCTCAAGTGGTATTGTGAGTATGTACTTCTTAAGTGGCATTGTGACAATGTACTTCTCAAGTGGTATTGTGACTATGTACTTCTCAAGTGGTATTGTGAGTATGTACTTCTCAAGTGGTATTGTGACAATGTACTTCTCAAGTGGTATTGTGACTATGTACTTCTCAAGTGGTATTGTGACTATGTACTTCTCAAGTGGTAATGTGATTATGTACTTCTTAAGTGGTAATGTGATTATGTACTTCTTAAGTGGTAATGTGATTATGTACTTCTTAAGTGGTAATGTGATTATGTACTTCTTAAGTGGTAATGTGATTATGTACTTCTTAAGTGGTAAAGTGATTATGTACTTCTTAAGTGGTAATGTGATTATGTACTTCTTAAGTGGTAATGTGATTATGTACTTCTTAAGTGGTAATGTGATTATGTACTTCTTAAGTGGTAATGTGATTATGTACTTCTTAAGTGGTATTGTGATTATGTACTTCTTAGTGGTAATGTGACTATGTACTTCTCAAGTGGTAATGTGATTATGTACTTCTCAAGTGGTAATGTGATTATGTACTTCTCAAGCGGTAATGTGATTATGTACTTCTTAGTAATAATGTGACTATGTACTTCTCAAGTGGTAATGTGATTATGTACTTCTCAAGTGGTAATGTGATTATGTACTTCTCAAGTGGTAATGTGACTGTGTACTTCTCAAGTGGTAATGTGATTATGTACTTCTCAAGTGGTAATGTGATTATGTACTTCTCAAGTGGTATTGTGATTATGTACTTCTCAAGTGGTATTGTGACTATGTACTTCTCAAGTGGTATTGTGATTATGTACTTCTCAAGTGGTATTGTGACTATGTACTTCTCAAGTGGTATTGTGACTATGTACTTCTCAAGTGGTATTGTGAGTATGTACTTCACAAGTGGTATTGTGACTATGTACTTCTCAAGTGGTATTGCGACTATGTACTTCTCAAGTGGTATTGTGAGTATGTACTTCTCAAGTGGTATTGTGAGTATGTACTTCTCAAGTGGTATTGTGAGTATGTACTTCTCAAGTGGTATTGTAAGTATATACTTCTCAAGTGGTATTGTAATTATGTACTTCTCAAGTGGTATTGTGAGTATGTACTTCTCAAGTGGTATTGTGACTATGTACTTCTCAAGTGGTATTGTGACTATGTACTTCTCAAGTGGTATTGTGAGTATGTACTTCTCAAGTTTTATTGTGATTATGTACTTCTCAAGTGGTATTGTGACTATGTACTTCTCAAGTGGTATTGTGAGTATGTACTTCTCAAGTGGTATTGTGAGTATGTACTTCTTAAGTGGCATTGTGACAATGTACTTCTCAAGTGGTAATGTGACTATGTACTTCTCAAGTGGTAATGTGACTATGTACTTCTCAAGTGGTATTGTGACTATGTACTTCTCAAGTGGTAATGTGATTATGTACTTCTCAAGTGGTATTGTGATTATGTACTTCTCAAGTGGTATTGTGACTATGTACTTCTCAAGTGGTATTGTGAGTATGTACTTCTCAAGTGGTATTGTGAGTATGTACTTCTTAAGTGGCATTGTGACAATGTACTTCTCAAGTGGTAATGTGACTATGTACTTCTCAAGTGGTATTGTGTCTATGTACTTCTCAAGTGGTAATGTGACTATGTACTTCTCATGTGGTAATGTGACTATGTACTTCTCAAGTGGTATTGTGACAATGTACTTCTCAAGTGGTATTGTGAGTATGTACTTCTTAAGTGGCATTGTGACAATGTACTTCTCAAGTGGTAATGTGACTATGTACTTCTCAAGTGGTATTGTGACTATGTACTTCTCAAGTGGTATTGTGAGTATGTACTTCTTAAGTGGCATTGTGACAATGTACTTCTCAAGTGGTATTGTAACTATGTACTTCTCAAGTGGTATTGTGAGTATGTACTTCTCAAGTGGTATTGTGACAATGTACTTCTCAAGTGGTATTGTGACTATGTACTTATCAAGTGGTAATGTGACTATGTACTTCTCAAGTGGTATTGTGACTATGTACTTCTCAAGTGGTATTGTGACTATGTACTTCTCAAGTGGCATTGTGACTATGTACTTCTCAAGTGGTAATGTGACTATGTACTTCTCAAGTGGTATTGTGACAATGTACTTCTCAAGCGGTATTGTGACTATGTACTTCTCAAGTGGTATTGTGACTATGTACTTCTCAAGTGGTATTGTGAGTATGTACTTCTTAAGTGGTAATGTTACTATGTACTTCTCAAGTGGTATTGTGACTATGTACTTCTCAAGTGGTAATGTGACTATGTACTTCTCAAGTGGTATTGTGACAATGTACTTCTCAAGTGGTAATGTGACTATGTACTTCTCAAGTGGTATTGTGACTATGTACTTCTCAAGTGGTTTTGTGACTATGTACTTCTCAAGTGGTATTGTGACTATGTACTTCTCAAGTGGTATTGTGAGTATGTACTTCTTAAGTGGCATTGTGACAATGTACTTCTCAAGTGGTAATGTGACTATGTACTTCTCAAGTGGTATTGTGACTATATACTTCTCAAGTGGTATTGTGAGTATGTACTTCTTAAGTGGCATTGTGACAATGTACTTCTCAAGTGGTAATGTGACTATGTACTTCTCAAGTGGTAATGTGACTATGTACTTCTCAAGTGGTATTGTGACAATGTACTTCTCAAGTGGTATTGTGAGTATGTACTTCTTAAGTGGCATTGTGACAATGTACTTCTCAAGTGGTAATGTGACTATGTAATTCTCAAGTGGTATTGTGACTATGTACTTCTCAAGTGGTATTGTGAGTATGTACTTCTTAAGTGGCATTGTGACAATGTACTTCTCAAGTGGTATTGTGACTATGTACTTCTCAAGTGGTATTGTGAGTATGTACTTCTCAAGTGGTATTGTGACAATGTACTTCTCAAGTGGTATTGTGACTATGTACTTCTCAAGTGGTAATGTGACTATGTACTTCTCAAGTGGTATTGTGACTATGTACTTCTCAAGTGGTATTGTGACTATGTACTTCTCAAGTGGCATTGTGACTATGTACTTCTCAAGTGGTAATGTGACTATGTACTTCTCAAGTGGTATTGTGACAATGTACTTCTCAAGTGGTATTGTGACTATGTACTTCTCAAGTGGTATTGTGAGTATGTACTTCTTAAGTGGTAATGTTACTATGTACTTCTCAAGTGGTATTGTGACTATGTACTTCTCAAGTGGTAATGTGACTATGTACTTCTCAAGTGGTATTGTGACAATGTACTTCTCAAGTGGTAATGTGAATATGTACTTCTCAAGTGGTATTGTGACTATGTACTTCTCAAGTGGTATTGTGACTATGTACTTCTCAAGTGGTATTGTGACTATGTACTTCTCAAGTGGTATTGTGAGTATGTACTTCTTAAGTGGCATTGTGACAATGTACTTCTCAAGTGGTATTGTGACTATGTACTTCTCAAGTGGTATTGTGACTATGTACTTCTCAAGTGGTATTGTGAGTATGTACTTCTTAAGTGGCATTGTGACAATGTACTTCTCAAGTGGTAATGTGACTATGTACTTCTCAAGTGGTTTTGTGACAATGTACTTCTCAAGTGGTAATGTGACTATGTACTTCTCAAGTGGTATTGTGACTATGTACTTCTCAAGTGGTAATGTGACTATGTACTTCTCAAGTGGTAATGTGACTATGTACTTCTCAAGTGGTAATGTGACTATGTACTTCTCAAGTGGTATTGTGACAATGTACTTCTCAAGTGGTAATGTGTCTATGTACTTCTCAAGTGGTAATGTGACTATGTACTTCTCAAGTGGTATTGTGACAATGTACTTCTCAAGTGGCAATGTGACTATGTACTTCTCAAGTGGTAATGTGACTATGTACTTCTCAAGTGGTAATGTGACTATGTACTTCTCAAGTGGTAATGTGACTATGTACTTCTCAAGTGGTAATGTGACTATGTACTTCTCAAGTGGTAATGTGACTATGTACTTCTCAAGTGGTAATGTGACTATGTACTTCTCAAGTGGTAATGTGACTATGTACTTCTCAAGTGGTAATGTGACTATGTACTTCTCAAGTGGTAATGTGACTATGTACTTCTCGGAGTGACTAACATTCATGCAGATTGATTTAAATGCAG